>NW_007377617.1:66733-77581 GCF_000475195.1 Diaphorina citri | reverse complement strand
TTTTTTTTTTACTTTTTTTCATTATTATTATTATTTTTTTTTAAACATTACCACATTTTACTTATTATGAATTATTCCAAGTACCTACATAATACTTATATACCTCTTTTTCTTATTCTTCTTCCTCGCCCTCCTCCTTCTCCTCTTCTTCGTCGTCAGCCTTTATCCTACCCCTCCATTTTCGAAGTAATACCAATAATAATAAAATAAATGAAAAAACAAGATGTTATTTGTTATTTTTCCCGTTTGATTGGTAATACTGATCAACACTCCTATACCCTCCGGTGACATTTTTCTGTGTTGTTAGATTATTTGCTTCTCTCTCTCTCTCTCTCTCTCTCTCTCTCTCTCTCTCTCTCTCTCTCTCTCTCTCTCTCTCTCTCTCTTTATCTCTCGCTATCTCTTTTTACTTTCCTTACTTACACTAGATAAAATTGGATTTCAGAATAATAATCCAAAACACCATTTTTTACTTTCCTTATCCTATAGGAAGGAAAGTAATGTAATCGGGTCAAATTTTCGATGGTCAGTTTTTAGTGTCAAAACACGTTTTGAGGTCCCTAGAGCCTAAATCCAAAGTTTCAGCCATTGGTCCGTGTGTGTGTCTGTCTGTGTGTCTGTCCGTGTGTCTGTCTGTGTGTCTGTCTGTCTGTCTGTAAACAAAATATCTCGAGAACGGTAGGAGCTAGAGACTTGAAATTTGGTGTGTAGCTGTCAAATGTGACAAGGATGCGACACGAAACTTTTGGTTAAGACCGGTGCAACGGTTGCGGCATTTTACCGCTTTTTGGCGGTTTTCGGTGTAATTTAACAATATCTCGGGAACGGTATAAGCTAAAGACTTGAATACCGCTTTTTGGCGGTTTTCGGTGTAATTTAACAATATCTCGGGAACGGCATAAGCTAGAGACTTGAAATTTGGTATATAGTTCACAAATGTGATAAGGATGCAACACAAAACGTTTTTAGAAACTTGAAATTTGGTATGTGGTTCACTAATGTGACAAGGATGCAACACAAAACGTTTGTTTGAGATGGTTGCTGCGCTTGGCGGTATTTTTACCGCTTTTGGACAGATTTCGACCGTTTTTTGGCGGTTTTCAGCTATAGCGACAAAACGGTTAGAGATATTGTAAAAGTTAGGGTAAAAGAACACTCAAATAAGCATCATTCAATAGGATAAGGAAAGTCGTGTGATGTTCACACCAGATTTTTCTCCCTATCTAACTCCCTCTCATTCTCTCTTTCACTTTCTCCCTCCCTATCTTCCTCTCTCTCTTTCTCCCGTCCCCTCCTCCGTCTGCTCTCTCTCACTCTCTTTCGGTTGATTTTCATTTTTTTCCCTCTCCTTTCCTCTTCCGCGTTTAGAGATATATTTTCTTTACACTTTTTTCTCTCTTTCTCCTCTCCTCCCCCCTCCTGCTCTTCTCTCTCTCTTTCTCTCTCTCTCTCTCTCTCTCTCTCTTTGGAAAACGAAGACGAAAAGCCCTCGAAGCTGTGGGAAAATATCATTTTCTCCCATGTGCTGTTTTTTAGCCCGTCCTTCCTTTATTATTACGATAGTAATAAAAAAAAGGTATAAGGGACGGACCATTGTATTCGCTTCGGTGTCGTTCTCAGAACATTTTTGTCCCCATTTCAGCTTCAGTAGGACTTCATATACCTACATACCTACCTACTCGTATGTAGCTTTTGTTAGCTATGGCTTTTATCTAGGTACCTATATTCCTAATGAAAAACTGTGAATGTAGGTACTGTACCTATGTAGGTATGTTTAGACTTTCATTTCCTTTTTTTTTACCTTAGGTAGGTAAATTTTTTTGTTGTTTTTTTATAGGCATACGAAATGCACATTCTCATTATTATGACTTTGTGAAAGATTTTAATTTAGGTATGCGCATTTGTGCGCAAGTTTGTTTTTTTTTTTTCTTTTTTTTATTTTTTAAAAAATTTTAATTTTGGTTGTCGCTTTTTTGCGCAATTTTTTTTTTTTTTTTTTTTTTTTTTTTTTAATGCTTCAACGGTTGGTGTAGGTAAGTTTTAATTTTATGTTTCCTTTGTAAAGTTTCGAAACGTGCATGGGTTCGATTTTGATGAAATTCGACAGAATATGTCCAACATAATTTATAATATCTGAGGTCCGTTCTCGGAATGGATATCTTCTTCCTTTTCTCTTCGCAGAGATATAATACCTTAATACAGTTGCAGTTCCTTGTATCAAACCTCTTAAAAAAAGTGTACCTAAATAATAATAAAGAGAAAGTATTGTGAAATTCCTTTTTCTTTCCAATACATAAATTTCCCTCCATAATATCTAACATTCAGTGTAGAAATATTCTAGGTTAGAATTCCATAATATCCAACATTCAGAATAATATTTCTAGGTTAGAAACAACATGGCGGAATGGGGGTTCTTCCTCCTAAGTAAGCCATGTGGTTTGGTCAAGTGGAAGAAACGGCTTTCTCCCTCCCCTCCTTTTTTTTAGGTGGGAAAAATGAGGCAGAAGGTTTAGGGTGGGGGAGGCACAGGAATTTCAGGATTTTTTTTCTTCCTGGGAAAAAAGGTTTTTATTTTTATAATAAGTTACGTTATTTATTGAGGTTCAACTTCCTGGTATTTGTGAAATCCTAGAGGCAAATGCGTAAAGGTCCAGGATTATTTTACAGGAGCGAGAAATAATGGACTTTCTTATTATTATTTATTAATGCAGCAATAGATATTAGGTTCTACATAATATTATTAGGTATTTATTAGTTTTATTTGGGGAGAAAGGGGGCCGGTACCATTTATAAGTTTTAGATAACACTTCAGTCGATAATTTAAGACCGGTTTTAGCGTCACCCGTGTTAAGCTACGCCGAGCAAGGCCAATAAATGGATGGGTGACTTAAACATTATATTGGTAGTTATTAGGTAACATTAAAAGGAATAAAGGGAGAACGGGCTCTAGTCTTGATTTTAAATCATTACATGAAAGTAAAATAAAAAATCAAATCAATAATAATAATAAACTGAATATTAAACAAAAAATTAGGTAGGTACGTAGGTATTTCTTTAACCACGATCGAATAAACTACGGGCTAAAAAATTCCCGGAGGGACGGACCCAGCTTGTTGTCTCTAGTATTTTCTCTCCTTCCTCCTCCCATATTACTCCCCACACATACTTCTCCTCCCTCGCCATCTCTTCTATTTTAAACCCTCTATTTTCCTATTGCATTCCTTCTATCATCTTCTCCTCCTCCCCTCCTCCTTCTCCCCTCTTACCAGATTTCCCCTATTCTCCCTGTACATTATTTTCCTTATTCTTCTCTCCTCCTCCTCCTCTTTCTCTCCTCTTACCAGATTTCCCCTCTTCTCCCTGTATATTCTTTTCTTTCCTCTCTTCCTTCTCTTCTTCCTCCTCCTCTTCTTCTTCCTCCTCTTCCTCTTCTATAAACCAGGGACTCAATATCAATATTGTTACAAGATGGCAGAAGATTCGTACAAGGATAGCCAGAGGGAGAGAAAGGGAGAGAGCGAGAGAAAGAGAGAGAGAAATGGAGAGAGAGAGAGAGGGAGGAGGATGAGAGAGAGAGAGAAAAGGAGAGAGCGAGAGAGAGGGAACGTTAGCAGGGTGAATTTTCTTATTTCTTGAAGCATTGATCTTCAAAGAAAAATTAATATTAGTATGTAAGATTACATTAGTATTAAGTATTTGTATGTAAATTGTGCATAATATTTTTGTGAATGAGCATGATAAATAAATAAAATTAAATTAAATTAAATTAAATATTATTATTAATATAAATTTTGAAAACAGGAAAGAAAATCCCGAGAAGTTTGCCATTCGGAATACAAATTCGCAAGAACTTGGAAAGCACCTCAGGGGTGCATTCAGGGTGGGAATTTGCCCACTTAAAAAGGTTTGAAACTGTGCAAGCCATCCCTGCAGACGGAAAAAAAAAAAAAACAAAGCAACGCAACCATTCCTTATTTGGCTCCCATTCCAGAAAAAGGTTCTGCCAGCAGAGAGAACCCTTTGAGGAACTGCCAGCTTGCTAGGCTGGTTAGGGTTAGCTGTTCTCCTCCCTGTTTATAGTCCCATAGCCAGACGCTAGTCTTCTATCAAACCCAAAAAAAAATCGAAATGAGAAACGCAAAGTGGAGAGATTGTTTTGAAAGAAAATGAATGATTTTCATTGTCCTCCAGAATCGAATCTTAAACAGGTAATGTTGTAAAATAAATAACCTAGCTGCTTATCTCACAAAATAATAATAATAATTTATTCCTGGCGCAGAAAAACATTGAATGCACCTATAGTTCATGGATCGCATGCTCCTGACTTTTCCCGGCTGCGGCTCCCGGAAAAATAAGATGGAGGGACGAAATTAGAGACAAATAGAGAGGTAGAATGACAGAGTAGTGGAAGAAAGAGGTAGAGATAGAGAGAGAGAAAGGGAAATGGAGATAAATATGGAGAGAGAATTAGAGGTAGTGGAAGAAAGAGGTAGAGATAGAGAGAGAGAAAGGGAAATGGAGATAAATATGGAGAGAGAATTAGAGGAGAGAGAGAGAGAGAGATAGAGAGGGAGGTAGGGAGTTGGGAGAGAAAGGTAAAAAGCTTTTTTATGAGCGTCATCATAATCGTGTAAAAAAAAAAAAATGGCTGCTATAATATATTTTTAATTTTAACTGAAAGTCACCCGGAATACTAATTTGTGCGCTTTCTATTTTTGTCCCTCCATTAGGAGATCAGGGCCAGACACTTACCATCCTCGACGTTGCTTAATCTGAGTAACCAGTGGCATAAATATTGATGTGCCAGTCTAGTTAACTTGAAGATGGAGTTTAGCGCGTCTGTCTTGTAAGCGTTAGGTCTCAGGGTCAATTCCCGCACGGGGCGGACTTTATTCGAAACAGGTGAGGTTCGTCCTCGGAACGGCTGGCTTTCTCCTATCCTGTCTTTCTTTTCTCTTCGCTTTGGGGACGATAAGACCTTAGCCGTTACAGTTCCTTCTACCAAACCTTGAAAAAAAACTCACTTTTTTTATATACTGGCCTCAGGTGAGATTAAAAAAGTATTTTTTTCATCAGGGTAATAACATAAAGGACATTAAGCACATAAGCCTCTAACAGGTTAGGTAGGTAGGCAGGTAAGTGATCCCTGAAATTTACATATTTATCTGCCCTAAAACATTTGAAAAAAAAAACACTACAGTAACCCTACAATTTGTCAGTCTGGTTAGGTCGGAGAGTAGCGCCTTGGTCGCGGCTTGGATTGCCACCCGGGGCGAACTTTATTCTAAACAGATTGGATTTGTTCCCGGAACAGCTGGCTTTCTCCTATCCTGTCCTTCTACTTTCTATTAAGCACATAAGCCTCTAACAGGTTAGGTAGGTAGGCAGGTAAGTGATCCCTGAAATTTACATATTTATCTGCCCTAAAACATTTGAAAAAAAAAAACACCACAGTAACCCTACAATTTGTCAGTCTGGTTAGGTCGGAGAGTAGCGCCTTCACGCCTTGTAAGCGCCTTGGTCGCGGCTTGGATTACAGCCCGGGCCGAACTTTATTCTAAACAGATTGGATTCGTTCTCGGAACGGCTGGCTTTCTCCTATCCTGTCCTTCTACTTTCTTCGATTTCTGGACGATAAGACCTTAGCAGTTACAGTTTCCGTTGTCGAACAACCTTTTTTTTTTTACTGTGTCTCAGTATTTTCTAGCACACCCTGTAGGTGCACATTTTGAAAAAACCCCAAACCCCGTAATACCACGTACCAAGAGAGAATTCCATTCAAGCTGCCTTCTCAAGTCGCGGTTTTTCAAGTCTTCCATCTTCCATTTAAGTCAGGGATTCCCAAACTGTGGTCCGCGAGGTGGACCAGAAGAAAAAAAAATCCATTCTCTATTCAGGTGGAAAAAAGTCATTTTTTTCTCCCTAAAAAAGGGGGAACAATATTGTAAAACTAAAATAATGTAGGTACTTTCATCAAATAAGAATGGGGGGAAGTGCTGACTTCTGAGAGGCCCGTTGGAAATCAAGAAATTCAAAAGTGGTCCGTGGCTTGAGCACGTTTGGGAACCCCTGATTCAAGTAGTAGAAGTAATAATAATAATAATAATAATAATAATAATACCAGGGCAGAATTTGCATTTTCCCCATAAATTTCAGCGCTCTTGTGGTTCAGTACATGGATAGTTTAGTTGTAGGTATTTTCCTTTCGCCATTTTTTTTCTAAAAAAAACCCCAGAAGAGGGGGGCCACAAAAAAAAAATTTTTTTTTTTTTTTTCCTTTTTTTTTTTTTTTTTTTTTTTTTTTTTTTTTTTTTGAAACTCGTTTCTCCTCTTTTGGGTTGATGGTGCCTGTACTAAAACCATAGGAAATCCAAGATGGGAGCGCCATCGGAGTTGGTTCCGTTTCCGTTAGGAAAATACAACTTTTCAGCAACTTCAACTGAAGCTAGCCTGGGACGTTGAAATCGCCGGGAAAAGTGTGCTGCCGGCTTTTCCTGGCCCCACTCAATCTGGGTGAAGTCAATGTGAGCAAGCGGGTAGCTTGTCTCCGAATGATAGGTAAAACCCCGTGTTACTAAAAAGTTCAGCAGTTGTACCTATAGAAACAGTGAGACAGTGACGGTAAACCCATATCAAACAAATAAACCTTCAACTGAAATGAAGTTCAAAGGGTTAAATTGAAACCTCTCAAAAAGTTGCAACCCTGTAACTTTACTCTATTTTTCTCTTCTTCGTCTCTCTCTCTCTCTCTCCCTCTCTCTCTCTCTCCCCTCCCTCTCTCTCCCCTCCCTCTCTCTCTCTCATTGAAATTTGTTTGTCCGTCTGATTTCACTCAATTTAAATATTATACTGGGTGGCGCAAACTCGATAGAGGGAACCGTAACAACGGAAGTCTTACTGTCCTGAAATCGTGGAGAGAAAGAGGACGGAATAGGAGCCGTTCAAAAGTTTTGTAACATCCACATTGGGTTTATAATACTTACTATGTTAAAAAACAAACAATTTTATTGATTAGCATAGCAAAAATTCAAATTATTAATCTGTACATTTTATGTTTGTCATTTTGCTTGTTCAATTGTTATTCATCATGTTTTTTAATTATTGTTAAATAAAAGTAATATTATCACCATTACCACAAAAGTTGTGAAACAGCTCTGCTTTAACACGAAGAATTTTAACTAGTAATAAACTTGTAATATACTATGTCTGGGTACTTATACTTCTATACTGTAATATACTTCACTGGTAATATACCTACTATGTCTTGGACTGGTCAAGTGAAGACATAGTATATTTAATTCTACCTCTTGTTATAATGCTACTTGACAAAGTATCCCGTTTGGAAAATATTATAACAAAGAATTTTATTCATGATTTGATTTTTTGATTGTAGCAAAATGAAAATTATTATTAGGTCACCCCATATATTCCTCAATAAAGAAACGATTTTATTCCTCCTCCTCCTCCTCCTCCTCCTCCTCCTCCCCCTCTCCCTCCCTCTCCTCCTCCTTCTCTTTCATTTCTTTTCATAATAAACCTATTGTTCGTTTCACTATTCAAAACCGAGTTATTTTATTTCCCTTCCATTTTTACTTTTACCTCTTCTCCTCCTTCTTTTTCTTCTTCTTCTTCTTCTTCTTCTTCTTCTTCTTCCTCCTCTCCCCCTCCTCCTTCTTCTTCTTCTTCTTCTTCTTCTCCTTTTTCTCCTTCTTCTTTTTCTCTTTAGGAAAATGTCTTCATTATTGGCCCTTGAATGCTGGATTTATGATCACAAGAATGAATCCCTGTGATTGTTCAAAATAATAACAGACTGCATATCTATTTGACATTGATTTGATGGTAAATTCTAATAAATAGCCAATGAAAAGGGGATTTCTCACTTACAATCAATAATATCGCAAGGGGTAAGGGGCCAAAATCCACAAAGAAAACGTTCAAAACATCAGCTTCGATGGTCAGTTTTAGTGTCAAAACACGTTTTAGAGCAGGGGTTCTCAAACTGGGGGGCGTGGAGACAAATCAGGGGGGGCGCGAGCTTTTCCTATAAAAAAAAAAAATCAAATTTATACCAAAATTACCTACCAGGTTCTTAGTCTCCAACTCTAGTGATAATTAAAACCAAATATAGGAGCAAGTTGTGTGTTGGTAATGACCTCCGCTGACCTCCGAGGGGTTGGGTAAGGTAGGGGGGGGGGTGAAAAAATGAGAATATGCCCAAAGGGGGCGCCATGCAAAAAAAAGTTTGAGAACCACTGTTTTAGAGCTTTGGTTTACCTGGTAGGGTTCTTATTTACGTCATCTCTTCCACCCAACCACCATTATTATTATTATTTTATTTATTTATTATTTAATCATTTTATTTTATTCTTTTTATCATAGAAATCCATTTTGACTGATCAGCGTAGTGTCCTTTGCATTGACTGATAGACTGTAGCTGCTGAAAGGGACCACCAGAAGTAGAATGGCCACGAGTATCAGCATGCCATACTTTCGATAGAATGTTAGAAGTACGTTGTGCCACTTCTGCTGAGGGGTTGGTTCAAGGGTGAGTTCTTCTTTTTGGTCCATGATGCACAAGAGCACAAGATTTATGGCACTAAGGTCTTGGTGAAATTTTGTTTTTCGGAGCAAATGAGGCAGAAAATTAATGTTAAACCCCTCAAACAATCATTGTTTTCAAACAAACAATACTTTATCACATATTTTTGTTTTTATTTTTTTTTCTTTTGTTTTTTAAATATTTAAACAAGGTTTTTTATTTACATATGTTTAAACTATACCTATGAAATAAATAAGACCTTGTTTAGACTGCGGGAGTAAAGGGACTTTTCAGTCTCATTTTGGCAGGATAAACAAGGTATATTCTATTCCAGAGGTTCTCAACCGGTGGTACGCGTACCACTGGTGGTACGCGGATACATTTAGGTGGTACGCACTACGCAGTCATATATTAATAATAACAATAAAAAATGTTGAATGGTGGGGTTTTAAGACTATAATTAATCAAAATAATTGATAAGAAACTAAAAAAATCGTGATTTTATTATTGAACGAATCAAGAAACATCATTAAAAAAATGTCATAAGTGGGTCTCGATCTTGCAACCTCCACCTTGCTAGCCATATATAAATATAAGGTGGTACGTCAAAATCTCTGAAAATTTCAAGTGGTACGTGTTTACTAAAAGGTTGAGAACCCCTGTTCTATTCTATTCTATTCTATTCTATTTTACCAATTGATGTGTAAATAAATGGAACTCTTGAAATGTTAAATGTTATAACTCCTATTTAAAAATTTAAATATTTTCAATAAATGAATTTCTAAAAGTTTGAAACACCTGAAGACCCTAAAATCTGAGAACTTATGAACGCAAACGTCGCGCGTCGCCAAAATCAAACTAAACAGTTCAAGAGTATTGGTTGGTGGAATGGAAACAAACAGACAAATGTAATGCAAGTTAAATAAATAGTGCCCTTTGTATTATAAGGATTGAAAAAATGTGTACTCTTCCTCTTATCGCCCGTCTGATGGGAGACATACTACGGGATGGGCATGCTACGGTACACACTACATGACTAATGTAGCAGTTGTTTCATTGCTAAATTGCTTCGGCCAATGAAACATTCATCTCTGATGGTCGAAAGATCTTTGATAGAAAGAAGGAAGACAGGATAGCAGAAAGCAAAACCAGCCGTTTCGAGACTTTTAAGGGCCGTTTAGACGCTCAGTCCCGGACTGCTGTCTGGCAGGTTGACTTTCTTTTCTTCTCATAAATTTCACTATGAACTAAAAGTTTACCAGACGGAAACATCTTCTCGCACCCCGAAAAAAAAGTGAAAAAAAAAGGAAAAAGAAGTGAAGTCGAGTTTACACCGTGCAATATGGAGATAGAAGATTAGAATTTGTCATCCCTTCACTACTCAACACATATTGCCGAGATTTCCTTGATGAAAAAAAGATGATTTTAGTTAAAAAGAAAATCAAAGAACGACTGTTGGCGTACTAGATAGGTATTATTAATCTATTATTATTAGCATCACGATAATTACACTGATACGTACTTATCTACGTAGGCATTGTAGGCACCCAATTCAAAATTTACTGTTATATTGTACAAATTTACCTTTTTTTAAATATTTATTATAATTACATAATATGTTGTTGTGATCTTATATTAGTGTAGGTACAGATACTTAGAGATATGTAATGGGCACAAGAAAGAATAGATTTGAAATATCAACCGGGCTCTATGGAGGCAAAAAGTTGGCGAGGCCAAATACCTACTAGGGTATGCGTGGCCATGGATGTAAGTGTAAGTGTAAGTGTATAGATACTTAGAGATATGTAATGGGCACAAGAAAGAATAGATTTGAAATGTGTTATTAATATGTATGTTGTATCATACGCTATGTAGGTGAGTAGGTTTGTAGTCAATATTCTAATAGTGGGTAAAAGATTGTCCTTATCTGTTATTTCCCCTCTTCTTTCTCTTTCCTTCGCTTTCTCCCCTCCTTCTCCTCTCTCTTTCCTTTGCTAGTTCTTTCCTTCTATCTCTCTCCCGGAATTTGGATTTATACTTGCCATACCATGGCTTGCAATGAATTGCAATTTGGATTTATACTTTCCATACCATGGCTTGCAATGAATTCTGATAAAGTAGATATGTATGTAGAATTTGTAGAATAATATCATTATACCATTGAAATGTTATTGTAAATTAAATTAATTATTATTTAGAGTGGAGAGGACATCCCATTACAAGTTAGAATTAGCTTAGGGACGTTTTCATTGTATATTTAAAAATGTAAAAATAAAATATCAATTATTCAATTCAATTCAATTCAATTC
>NW_007377617.1:56899-66724 GCF_000475195.1 Diaphorina citri | reverse complement strand
CTCTCTCTCTCTCTCTCTCTCTCTCTCTCTCTCTCTCTCTCTCTCTCTCTCTCTCTCCCTCTCTCTCTCTCTCTTTCTTTCTCCTTATTTCTCTCTATCTATTTCTCTCCCTATCTAACTCCCTCTGGTTCTCTCCCTTTCTCTCTCTTTCACTCTCTCCCTCCCTCTCTCTCCCTCTCTTTGTTTCTCTCTATCTCTCTCTCCTTCTCTCTCTTTGTTTCTCTCTATCTCTTACTCTCCCTACCTCCTTCTCTCTCTCCCTCTCTTTCTCTCTCTCTCTCTCTCTCTCTTTTCCTCTCTCTCTCCGTGGTGCGCGTCAGTTGTTCTAAATTTTACTCTTGTTCTTTCTAAGTTTTTATAAGTTTTTACTGACCTTTGATAGTAGAATTGGTGTTTTTCCAGATAATTAAGTGATCCTTTATCAGGAAAAGTCAGGAACTGTGCTTTTCAAACAATAGATTTAATATAAAACTGAATCTCTCTCTCCTTCTCTCTCTTTGTTTCTCTCTATCTCTTACTCTCCCTACCTCCTTCTCTCTCTCCCTCTCTTTCTCTCTCTCTCTATTTCTCGCTATCTCTTTTTCTCCTTATCTAACTCCCTCTCTCTCTCCCTCTCATTCTCTCTTTCACTTTCTCCCTCCCTATCTTCCTCTCTCTTTTTCTCCCTATCTAACTCCCTCTCTCTCTCCCTCTCATTCTCTCTTTCACTTTCTCCCTTCTTCTCTTCCTCTCTCTTTTTCTCCCTATCTAACTCCCTCTCTCTCTCCCTCTCATTCTCTCTTTCACTTTCTCCCTTCCTCTCTCTCTCTTTCTCCAGTCCCCTCTTCCGGCTGCTCTCTCTCTCTCACTCTTTCGGTTGATTTTCGTTTCTTTCCCCCTCCTTTCCTCTTCCGCGTTTAGAGATATATTTTCTTTACACTTTTTTCTCTCTCTACCAGGTGGACAAGGCAGTGAATGCAGTGAAGGTTGTTGAGCAGAATATGATCCTGATGGAGAATAGATTGAAGAAAAGTGAAAGCGAAAACAAGTCCGTTCTGTGTAACGTCATTCAGTTTGGTGTAGATCTTTTCTTTTTTTATTTTTCCGAGCACAACATTTCTGTCATCCCTAGAATCAGAATATTTAAGTGTGGGGGTAGGTCAATTTGCCAAATTTCCATTTCTCATTTTCCTTTGAAATTACATCACTCTTCCATTCTTGGTTCCGGGGCTTTCGAAAGCGTAGGTGCCACTCTCTGTATTTTATTACATCCCCACTCCCCATGTTATGCAATTATTTATATCATAGTAAAGTTCACCTATTGAATTATTTATGCTCGCAAGGTATGGATAAGAAGAAGAAGAAAATTATGAAAATGATTACGAGGAACAAGAAAGAAGGAGAATAAAATGATGAAAAGGAAGAAGAAGAATGTGAAAAAAAAAAAAATACTCGCAACAACCTCAGAGAAAAGAATTAGCTTAGGGACGTTTTCATTGTATATTTAAAAATGTAAAAATAAAATATCAATTATTCAATTCAATTCAATTCAATTCCCTTCTTCTCCGGATTACGCCTCTTTCTCTCTCTCTCTCTCTCTCTCTCTCTCTCCTTCTCCTTCCAGCCTCTTTTATCTCTCGTCTCCCTCCTTCTCTTCTCTTTCTCTCTCTCCCTCTCTCTCTCTCTCTGTGTTTTCTGATCGAGAAAAAATGTTGTTAATGTATTTTCGAAAAAGGTCAGGCATCTCACAAGATTTTTCCTCGATTCGGGGGGTTCTTTCCTCTTTATTGCTCTCATTTTTCACGGAAAACAAGGTGTATTCGTTCCCGGATTAATATTCAGTCCCGTGTATTCGTTCCCGGAATAATCCTGGAGCCCATAGGTAGATTTCGAGATTCCCGCCCGGGGCGAACTTTATCCCAAACAAATAAGGTTCGTTCCCGGAACGGCTGGTTCTCTACAATCTCTACTATGATGTCCTCCTACATTTGTTACATTTGCCTGATCCGTACGCAAAAAGCCCACTCCAAAACCCGGTTTGCACAAACCCAGTTTGAACGTGTAAACACCTGTTCAGTCCATACCTCAAGCCTCCCGTCAGTCCTCACTCAGTTTTTGCGATAGCAACAGTGTTTTTCTAATTAAAACTTGAGAGAACGGAGCACACACAGAACAGGCAAGTGACACAAGGCGAGAATTATCACAAGACTGAGGTTTGTGCAAACCGGGACTGAACGTTTGGACGCGAGCTGATTTCTGTCACACTGGACTGCAGTCCGGGACTGAGCGTCTAAACGGCCCTTTACAGTTTAGGATAAAGTTCGCCCCGATCGTGAATTGAACCCGCGAGCTATCGCTTACAACACAGGCGCCTTACTCTCCACCTCCAAGATAACTAGCCTGGTATTACCTTTCTAGTTTTTTAACCAATGTTCTTTTTGCTCATATTTTCTCCTGTATTTTAATCACCTAAGTTTTGCTCACTTGTTGGATTTTGTCGACCTGTTGTATTTTGCTCACCTGTTTTGTTTTCCTCACCTGTTGTATTTTGTTCACCTGTTTCAGGAGTCACCACCCGATTTCGAACCAGGTGTCGGCCACCGCTCTCCTGTCATCACCAGATGGCTCCCGACACCCTCTGGATCTGTACGAATTCTCAGAGGAGGACTTTGCCCCCCGCAGATCCAACTTGACGCTTCTCGAGTGTTTTGCCGGATGCCGGACCAAGGTGGAACAGCAGCTGGCGAGGCGGAAGGTAGAAATGAGTTTTCATAGCGAATAACTTCCTAGTTCCTAGTGATAGTGACGAAAGAGAGGAAAAAATACAACACCAACCCAAAATTGTGACTTTGCCGAAAAATGAAAATAGCTCATTCTTAAAGGAAATTTAGTTTAAACAAGATTAACATTTAGGGGGAATTCAGAGACTTGGAGCCAGCCTAGTTATCTTGGTTGGTAGCGCGTCTGTCTTGTAAGCGCTAGGCCGTGGGTTCGATTCCCACTCGACCCGTTTTTTTAACCCTGAACGGATAATGTTCGATCTCGGAACGGCTGGCTTATCCTAAGCTTAATGCTTCTAAGATGAAATTTTAAGTTTTAATTATTGAGAATGAGGAAGTTTACAACAAATTTTTCAACTTTTTATTTTCTAGATCGAGCAAGGACTCCGGCTCTACAATCAGCACAAACAACATCAAGCCGTGGCTAAGTGGCAGAGTGCACTCAAGCGAATACGTCATGGCCAGGACAAGTTTCTACTCCTAGGTTATCTCTACCAGGCTTATATGGACTGGGGTAAATATAGGTGAGTTATAACATTTTATTTAATATAACATACATATTACAGATTTGCTCGTAGGTCAGTGTTCGTTTCACCAACTGATTGACCCGTCTTCGAATCCCAGCAAATCTGAATTCTTCCACCTCTTTCTACTGCCCCTATATTCCATGAGCCAAGTGAGTCAAAAGATTTATTGCCATGGAATCCAAAGGGCGTGGGTTCAATTTCCGCCCGGGGCGGATTTTGTACTAAACATATGAGGTTTGGTCTCGGAACGGCTGGCTTTCTCCTACCCTGTCTATCAAACCTCTTGTAAAAAAACAAAAGGCCGGTTTTCCCCCCCCCCTTTTAAAAAACCCCTTTAAAAAAAAAAAAAAAAAAAAAAAAAAAATGAGTTCAAAGATTTCTATTAAAAATAGGTAGAAACAACTTGAAAAAAAGACGGTATCTTGAAGAGAATAACGTGAGAAAACCTCCAGAAAAGGCTGTCAGAACAAAGAATTGAAATTTTAAAGGTACTTATCTACTATGTATTTACAAATGTACCTACCTATTAGTTATCTAGGTAGTATCTACATAAATATAACAGAAAATAAAAATGAAAAGAAACCTATCGAAATAAGATTGATTCACAGAACAAAAACTTATCTCTGATATCTTATCTCAGACAATATCATCTACTGTAGACCTTCCTATAGATATAACTGTAGACCTTCATCTATATCTATAACTGTATACAATCTTTGTCAGGAGAAATACAAAATAATAGAAAATAAATGGAAAGCGAAATACAACATTATTTCTTCTTCTTTTTTCTGTTAAATAAAATGTTATTTCGTTATTTCTATCATCAACATCGCTGCCAAGTGGCGTAGACAGAAATAAATTGGGGGTAAAATATAATTTTTCTTTCATTTTTTTTTTTTTTTTTTTTTTTTTTTAAAAAAAAATTTTTTTAATGGCATTCAGGGAAAAAAAAAATTTTTCTTTCTTTTTTTTTTTTTTTTTTTTTTTTTTTTTTTTCATAAAATTTATTTAATGGCATCTAGGTAACAATAAAGTCCTACCAAAGATATCATTAATAATACGGGATGTAGGTACACAGGTACGCCAAAGCCCACGACTCAGATACTAAGATGGGTTCGAGATTTGTATGAATGCCTGGTAACTTTTTTTAGTTATGCAATGTGCCCAGCAGGAAGTAAATCATACACGATTTTTTAAGCAATCTGATTGGCTAAAATTTTTAAGAATCAACTAATCAGTTTGTTTAATCCGAGAGTTAAGCTTAAACCGAGTTTAAACACACTTTAGGGACCCGGTCGTTAATCAACTGTTATATAGCAACAATAAATGCCATTGTTATTAGCATCAAGGGCTATTGAGATTTTTGTGATGTTTGGAAACAAGAAACAATACATCTCTTTGTTGTGCCATAGTACCTTACCTAAATTACTGAGTCAATACGGTCAATCAGGCCCTGGGCGTTTAGGGGCCCCTGAAATTTGCCCGAGTATCCATAAAGTGGCTTCTTTTATGTATTTTCCTAAGCTATTTACCTAGGTATTATTAAAATTAATTTTTTATCTTCGCCACTGACGGCATCAAAGTGAAAATTCGCTGAAACTTTCCAATGTTTTCCTCCTCCTCTTTCTCTGCCTCCTCCTCCTCCTCTTCCTCCTCTCTCTCATCTGATGTTCTCTTATTTCGTTCATTATTACATTCTCCCTCATTCTTCGTTGATTGTTGTTCGAAGAAGGAGAAGAAGAAGAAGAAAAGGAGGAGGAGGAGGAGGAAGAAGAAGAAGAAGAGGAGGAGGAAGAAAAAAGAGGAGGGGCAGGTGAAAAAGGAAGGAAGAAAAGGAAACACATTTAGTACATACATCTTTGTGTTTAGGAGATACGGGAAATTTTCGTGTATACCAGGGTGTCCAATATACCGTAACAAATTTAAAGAAGTGATTTATTGAGTTTACTATTCACTAAGACTCAGGGTGTCCAATATACCGTAACAAATTTAAAGAAGTGATTTATTGAGTTTACTATTCACTAAGACTTCTTTTAGAGAGAGAGAGAGAGAGAGAGAGAGAGAGAGAGAGAGAGAGAGAGAGAGAGAGCGAGAGATTTCATATCCTAGGTAACTGTAACACCGGAGGCCTTATCGTCCCGAAATCGGAGAGAGAGAAGAGAACAGCATAAGAGAAAGCCAGCCGTTCCGAGAACGAACCTTATCTGTTTAGGATAGAATTCACCTAGGGCGAGAATCGAACTCGCAACATAGTGTTTCCAAGGCAAACGTGCCAACTGAACTAGGCTGGCCCCTTGAAGTGAGTTCAATTACAGTTCTAGCCAGCCTAGTTAGCTTGGTTGGTAGCGCGTCTGCCTTGTAAGCACCGGGCCGCGGTTTCGATTACCGCCCGGGGCGGATTTTATCCTGAACCGGTAATGTTCGTTCTAGGAACGACTGGCTTTCTTCTACCGTGTCTTCCTTCTCTTTTCGATTTCGGGACCCTAGCAGTTACAGTTCCCTCTATCAAACTAGGGTTGGGACATCGAGATGAAAACATCGATGTTCGATACATCGATGTTTTTAAACTTCGATATATCGAGTATCCGATATATCGTAATCAAAAAACATCGATGTTGACATCGATGTTTTTGTTCCGATGTATCGATGTTTTCAAAACATCGATGTCGATGTCCCAACCTAGGGTTGGGACATCGAGACGAAAACATCGATGTTCGATACATCGATGTTTTTAAACATCGATGTTGACATCGATGTTTTTGTTCCGATGTATCGATGTTTTCAAAACATCGATGTCGATGTCCCAACCCTATATCAAACCTCTTAAAAAAAAATCTCATTTTTAATCTCAGATGTCGGTTCGCTGTGTAGTAACTACAATAACTGGAACACCCGGTATGTACGGGGGGAATTTCGTACAAAAAGTAGGTACACAGGTAGCTACCCTTATCTGTTCAGGAAAAAATCGACGTATCACGTTCCTTTAGCGTGAAAATGAAGAAAATGAACATCGCTTAGACATTTATTTCTACCTGCTCTCCTTTCTCTCTCTCTCCTCCTCCTTCTCTCTCTCTCTCTCTCTCTCTCTCTCTCTCTCTCTCCTTCTTCCTTATTATCTCCTCCGTATTTCCCTCCCTACGCTATGTAGGTGAGTAGGTTTGTAGTCAATATTCTAATAGTGGGTAAAAGGCCCATGCACACAAACGTGGTCAAGATGAAACTAAACCGGTCGAGAGAGTTAACAAACAGACCGAGGGCTTTGTAGTCGCTGAATAACTGCTAAGGCCAGCCACTCACTATCAGGTAGACCTGACAGGTACACCTGATCATGTCTACCTGTCACGTCAAACTGACAGTTTGTGTGCTTCTCAGGTAGACCTAACAGACGGACCTTTTCAGCCGTACCTACCTGTCAGGGCTTAGCTGATAATGTGTGTGCTCATAAGGCATCAGGTGAACCGACAGGCTGATCTGATAAGGGTACTTGTCAGGTCTACCTGATAGTGAGTGGCTGGCCTAAGAGTGCTAAAGTATTTCAGTGGGATAATAATATGTAAAGAGAGGTAGCCTTTGTATTATAAAGGAAGCAAAGGGACCAACAAAGTAACATATTGATTACCCGGTGACTTTTATCAACAAACTGAAGCAGAATTGCTGATAACAGATAAGTACCGCATCACACCGATAACCGCAAAATCCGCAAATGGACATTTTTAAACTGATAATAATATGTAAAGAGAGGTAGCCTTTGTATTATAAAGGAAGCAAAGGGACCAACAAAGTAACATATTGATTACCCGGTGACTTTATCAACAAACTGAAGCAGAATTGCTGATAACAGATAAGTGCCGCATCACACCGATAACCGCAAAATCCGCAAATGGACATTTTTAAACTCGGGGAGGTTCCATTCACTTCTTGACTTCCCGATTTAGACCATTTGGACCGAGTCCAATACTTTCTCATTACATAGTATGTACAGGCAAAACCTGTCTAACTGGGAAACATGGAAAAATAGTCAGGGGAAACATAGATAAAAACATAGGGAAACAGGGAACAAGTGAGAAAAAGAGGGAAAAGGGTTATTTTTAGTCGCACACATTTTTTTATAGCTCACAGAGACTGCAAAACTAAAGGGACTTTTCAGCCCAATCCTCAATCCTAGCAGGATGAACAATGTATTGTCGTAGGGATGATATTTGGTAACAAATATTCTATTCTATTCTTTTTTTTTTACATGGAAAAATAGTCAGGGGAAACATAGATAAAAACATAGGGAAACAGGGAACAAGTGAGAAAAAGAGGGAAAAGGGTTATTTTTAGTAGCACACGTTTTTTTATAGCTCACAGAGACTGCAAAACTAAAGGGACTTTTCAGTTCAATCCTAGCAGGATCAACAATGTATTGTCGTTTGTCGTAGGGATGATATTTGGTAACAAATATTCTATTCTATTCTTTTTTCTTTTTTTTTTAAGCTGGAAGTTGGTAATTCTTTAAAATACGTATTTCTATCATAGTTCTCTTTTTCGTCACCAGGTGTACGTGGGCCTATCCGAGTTGTTCGGTCGCCTGCAAGACGTCGACAAGAGCTACCGGTTCGCGTCCAAAGCGTACGACCTGTCGCGAAATCTACAGATGGGCAGCTTGAACTCGCGACACCATCGCGCGGCGCTGCTACAAATGGCGACCGCGATGAGGAAGCAAGGAGAACTGGGAGATGCTCAAGACTATTGTAGTGTGAGTATGACCGAAGGACTGGTTCCATTCCTGGGGTCGACGACAAAAATCGCTCTTTTTTTTAAGGTCTTATGTTTCATTAATTTTTCATTAAAAAAACTAAAAGAGTACCTACCTACCTACCTATTTTCCTTTTGGAAGCTGAAGCGATTTTCCCTCTTCAAGGTGGCCTCCTCCAATGGTTCACCACGCCAAAAGAGCGGAAATGAGCTCCACAAGAGGAGAAATCGTCTCAGTGGTTAACATTATAGCATGCCCAACACGTAGTATGTCTCGCTTCAGATAAGAAAAGTATGTCCTTCATCAGATGTCCTGACTTTAGAATCTGTATTAGGCCAGCCATTCACACTCAGACTGCCTGACAGACCGCGGTCGGAACGTGATTGGCGGAAAAAGCTCGAGATTTAGGTCTCTCAGACAGTGTGACAGACCGCGAAAGGAACGACCTGTCAGATGGTCTGAGCGTGAGTACCTGGAATAAAAGAGAAAGCCTAGTTAGCTTGGAAGGTAGCGCGTCTGCCTTGTAAGCGCTAGGTCGTGGGTTCGATTTCAGTCCGGGGTAGAAGTTTATCCTAAACAGATAAGGTTCGTTCTCGGAACGGCTGACTTTCTCCTATCCTGTCCTCCTTCTCTCTTCGATTTCGGGACCATAAGACCTTAGCTTTCTATCAAAGCTCTTATTTTATAAATAATAATAATAATGTATCTGATGGGTTGTACGAGGATTTATGACAAGATTACCTAATGGAATCCTTCAGGAGAATGTTATACTAGAAGTGTATCTGTCCGGCTCTTGATATTTCAGCTCGAAATCTATAGTGAGATCGAAGATTTTGCACACCGTCCCAAAGGCCATTGAATAACCATTCATTATGTTGAAGGCAAAATGGAAATTATCCCAAAAGAACATGGTTTGTCAGTGGAAACTTCACGAAAATATTAGGATCTCCACTAGTGTTGTAAGCTGTTGTGATTTGCCACTAGAAATTTTACAGAAATGTCTATGTCTTATAGTTTCTAAAGTTGTTCGGGATAAGGTTCGTTCTTGGAACGGCTGACTTTCTTTTATCCTGTCTTCCTTGTGTCTTCGCCTTCAGAACGATAAAGATCTTAGCAGTTATATTTCTCTCAAACGTCTTGGGGGGGAAAGTTGTTGGGGTCTAAAAAGTTCGGACCGAAAATTTTAGGATTTCATGACGATATTGAAACTTTCCCGGCTTGATTTAGTATTGAAACATTCCCGGCACATTTTAGTATTGGAACATTCCCGGCTCAATCTAGTATTGAAACACCCGAGGACCGCGAACGAAAATTCGGGATCCCATGCACACAAACGTGGTCAAGATGAAACTAAACCGGTCGAGAGAGTTAACAAACAGACCGAGGGCTTTGTAGTCGCTGAATAACTTCTAAGGCCAGCCACTCACTATCAGGTAGATCTGACAGGTAAGAATTTCCTCATTCAAAACGTTGTACCTTGGCCCCCATAAAGTTGAGATTGCCAGCCTAGTTAGCTTAGTTGGTAGCACACCTGATCATGTCTACCTGTCACGTCAAACTGACAGTTTGTGTGCTTCTCAGGTAGACCTAACAGACGGACCTTTTCAGCCGTACCTGTCAGGTCTTACCTGATAGTGTGTGTACTCATAAGGTATCAGGTGAACCGACAGGCTGATCTGATAAGGGTACTTGTCAGATCTACCTGTTAGTGAGTGTCTGGCCTAAGGATAATGTTCGTTCTCGGAACAGCTGGCTTTCTCCTATCCTGTCTTCCTTCTCTCTTCAATTTCGGGAGGATAAG
>NW_007377617.1:26179-56522 GCF_000475195.1 Diaphorina citri | reverse complement strand
ACACACACGTTAATATGAGGGTTAGGTAGCATACAAAACTCTTATACAGTGCTGGATATTGTAGAGTCAAACGTATTGGCAGAGTGGTGCGGGCTTTGTTGCAAGTAGAGACGGGAACTTAGCATCTTGTCACACTCCGGACATACACGTTTGGTTTTCTTGTCGCGACGTCGGATTAGATCGTAGGCACATCTGGGGGGGAAAACATAGGATATATCACTTTTAAGGTGTTTATTTCATTGTATGACTGCTAAGCTCTTTAGGAACGGAGGGTTTTACTCTCCATTTGGCTATAAGCTACCCGCTTTCTCACAATTACCTCACCCAGCCTGATTGGGACGTGAAAAGCCAGCAACACGCGATTGCCCAGATATCACCCATCCGGATACTAACCACCCGAAAGGTTTCTTAACTTCAGTGATCCATCGGGAATTAACTGGTGCATTTAACGTGCTATCAAGTCTGCATTTCCTCTATAACACAGATACAGACTTGCTCAGATGGTCGCCCATCCGGATACTGTCCACATGTAACGTTGATAACCTTCGAAGACTGGAGCATGTCATTAAATTCCAGGGGAACGGATTTAAAAAAGAATAATAATAATGGACGGCTCATGTCAATTCTCACCTGGCGTGCAGCAAATGCGCGCACGGCAGCGCCTCCAAACTGTCCGGCTCAAACCCGAGACCCGTACGACACAAGCCGCATTCCAGTCCCAGCTCTGTCTCAATGGTGCGGGACATTTTGAGATGCTCGTCCGCCTGGTCCGCGTCGCCGAGACTTTCACTGATGCGGGACAGACGGATCCGCACGGACCGGATTAGTAACTGGACGAGAACGAGACAGATTGGCGGATTAGAAGGCACATAAAATAATTATTCCACTTAAGGTCTTTTCGTCCCGGAAGCGAAGAGAGAAGAAAGGATAGGATCATTAATTCAATCTTTTAACTCGTAGCAAACGACTAAATTTTCCTCACGAGGCTGAGTGCACCATGAACTAAAATCAAACAGCTGAATTTTTAGATAAACAACACTAGGGGTGGGCTATTCATTTCTAACAAAAGTCACAATTTTGTGTTTTTTACCTCATTGGGAATCGAACCGAGAACTCCAACGCAGAAATATGTACGTAGTGTGATAGTCACTCAGCCACAAAGGTTGCTGTCTTAGGCCAGCTACTGACTATCAAGTAGACCTGACGACAGGTATACCTGATCAGGTCTACTTGATAGTGTGTGTGTGCTCATCAGGTATCAGGTATAGACCTAACAGACGGACCTTTTCAGCCGTACCTGTCAGGTCTATCTGATAGTGTGTGCGCGTGCTGGTCAGGTGTACCTGTCAGGTCTACCTGATAGGGAGTGGTTGGCCTTACGCCCGCTTAGACCAGTGTGTGGCAGAAAAAGGTTCAAACCTGTCAGACGATCTGAGGGTGAATCTTTCAGACGGTCCGAGCCTGAGTATTACCTTAGCACCGATAGCGTTGGCCACCTCCAGCAGCCGCGTGTTGAACTCGAGAGGCCGACAATTGCATATCTTCTGCTGAAGTCGCAGCGTTTCCAAACATTTGGCCGCCCCATCCATGGCCTCCATTTGACTCACACGGTCCCCCATTGCTGAGGCCGAGGTCATGGCGCTCTCGTATTGACGATACGCGTTCTTTGGGGGGAGAGGAGATAGAAGTGAAATGAATTTCAAGCTAACTAAGCTGGCGTACCCACTCTCATAAATATGTATGTTTGTATAGGTTATGTATACATAGGGTAATAGAAAGTAAACAATAATTGTTCTTCGTGCCACAGTCTCGAGTATCGACCCCAAAGTTCTTATTGCTCTGTGTCCCCAACACTTCCACCGTAGATTCGTATAAGCTTAACCCAACCTTTAGGACTGTTTACACCTACACCTAAACCTCAGGATGGCCAGCCTAGTTAGCTTAGTTGGTAGTGCGTCTGTCTTATAAGCGCTAGGCCGCGGGTTCGATTCCCGCCCGGGGCTTCTCTCTTCGATTTTGGGACGATAAGACCATAGCAGTTACAGTGCCCTCTGTCAAACCTCTTAAAAAAAATAAAATAAAAAAAAACACCCTCAGGTTGTGGTTATGTTCCGAAATCGAAGAGAGAAGGAGGACAGGATAGGAGAAAGTCAGCCGTTCCGAGAACGAACCTTATCTGTTTAGGATAAACTTCTACCCGGACTGAAATCGAACCCACGACCTAGCGCTTACAAGGCAGACGCGCTACCTTCCAAGCTAACTAGGCTTTCTCTTTTATTCCAGGAATAATTGCGATGTACAAATTTAACACGTTACTGCGATGTACAAGTTTAACACGTTGGTGCCTCATGGTCAGGCTGTGATAGCTTGACACCCGGTGTATGGGAAGTAAACAAGTGGATAACACCTGTTTTACTCGACTCACCTGTAATTTTAAGGCAGGATCCTGAATCCTTTGAGGAATGGTATGGGCCTGTTGATACCTGGTGTATCGGACTTACCTGTAATTCTAATAAACAGGTTGATAACACCTGGTGTATGAGACTCACATGTAATTCTAATAAAAGGTTGATAACACCTGTTTTATTCGACTCACCTGTAATTCTAAGGCAGGATCCTGAATCCTTTGAGCAATGGAATGGGCCTGTTGATATGCTTGAAGTGATTTGCTAAATAAGCCTAGTTCTAAATAAATGTTGCCCAACGCCACCTGCACCATACCTGCAAATCAAAAGGAAAAAATAAATGCTACTTACGAGTAATTTAGTACCTTTGTTTTTCAAAATCTTTTTCATTACATACTTTTATTATCATTATTATTAGCAGAATTCAGCTTTATTATTGTCTGTGTATCATTATTATTATTATTATTGTCAACTTCAACACAACAATAAAACATATACTGTCGGGATCAATAAAATCTGGCCAAGATTCAACCGGAATCCTCAGGCCAGGTTTCTTCTTGCTTCTAGTAGATGGTCTTCCTCAGGATTTGGGCACTTCCGCACAGAGCAATATCCTGAATCTTGTGAAGTGATTTGTCGCCCTCCAATTTCTTGATATTCTCACCCAAGGTCTTAGGGATTTATTATTATTATTATTATTATTATTAATATTATTAGAGGTTTGACAGAGGGAACTGTAACTGCTGTGGTCTTATCGTCCCGAAAACGAAGAGAGACGAAAAACAGGAAAGCAGAAAGCCAGCCGTTCCGAGAACCAAGAACGAACCTCATCTGTTCAGGATAAAATCCGTACCGGGCAGGACTCGAACCCACTACTTCGCACTAACGCTAAGTTAGTATTATTCAATTATCCTATCCTCTTCTGGGCTTTTAACATGGCAACGAGTGTTCATGATAAAGTAAGTCTAATTAATGTAACGATAATGACCGTTGCAATGAACTCTCAAGAATATGTGAGTTTAATTTTAACAGTGTTACCAAACTCACTCACACAGTGTTGCCAAACTCACCGGCAGTGCTGCACTGATCACACTCGTTGTACAGTGAGTGTCGCGCACAGGCTAGGGCGCGCTCCAGGCCGCCCATACGTTGATGCGTTGTTGCCAGATTTTTTTTGTTTTTTTTTTTTTTTTTTTTTTTTTTTTTTTTTTTTTTTTTTTTTAAGAGGTTTGACAGAGGGAACTTTAACTGCTATGGTCTTATCGTCCCGAAATCGAGGAGAGAAGGAAGACAGGATAGGAGAAAGCCAGCCGTTCCGAGAACGAACATTATCCCATCAGGATAAAATCCGCCCCGGGCGGGAATCGAACCCGCGGCCTAGCGCTTACAAGGCAGACGCACTACCAACTAAACTAACTAGGCTGGCTACAAAGCAAACAAAAATAAATACCTATAAAATAAATTTTAAAAATTGCCTCCGGGACAGCTATCTCACGTCGTCCGAGCTCATCCTAGCCCGGTACCTAAACACACCGTTAAGCTGACACTTACACCGACTTCCATTTTCTTCCGGTAGATGTCGCCCATGATTCGTATACTCCTCGCGTAGCAGGACTGATCTCCTGACACCAGGGCCAATCTTGTTGCTTCCTGGAAACAAAAAACGAACAGGAATATTTTACAGGACTTTAATAGAAGTATTTAATAGTTGAGTACCTACCTCATGTCCTGAATATGAGGTAGGTACTCAACAGAATAGAACATAGGTACCTCATTTATCAGACTGTTTGGATAAGACTGAAAAGTCCCTTTACAGCAATCTAAATAAGGTCAATAGAGCTGCCTCGAAGGGACTGACAAATGCCGACCCTGCGTCACTAAAAACCTTAGCAGATGACGTTGAATCTCTATCAAACAGAACAGGCACTCTCAGGAAAAATTTGGCTCAATATTAACAAAATTGTCACCACAAAGCTCAATCTATCAATGAGTTCTTTTATGCCTATTGACTTATCAAGTTATCACACAAGCATGGCCTTGATGCTAAATGGATATAATAAATTAATACATAAACATTGAAATGAATATTGTTTTTCAGGACATAATCAAGTAGGTAAACATTTGCGAACGTGCCATGCAAAGAGAATCACGTAATGCCCGCCACTCACACTCGGACCGTCTGACAGGTCGTTCCTTCCGCGGTCTGTCACACTGTCTGAGAGACCTAAATCTCGAGCTTTTTCCGCCAATCACGTTTCGACCGCGGTCTGTCAGGCAGTCTGAGTGTGAATGGCTGGCCCAATACAGATTCTAAAGTCAGGACATCTGATGAAGGACATACTTTTCTTATCTGAAGCGAGACATACTACGTGTTGGGCATGCTATAATGTTAACCACTGAGACGATTTCTCCTCTTGTGGAGCTCATTTCCGCTCTTTTGGCGTGGTGAACCATTGGAGGAGGCCACCTTGAAGAGGGAAAATCGCTTCAGCTTCCAAAAGGAAAATAGGTAGGTAGGTAGGTACTCTTTTAGTTTTTTTAATGAAAAATTAATGAAACATAAGACCTTAAAAAAAAGAGCGATTTTTGTCGTCGACCCCAGGAATGGAACCAGTCCTTCGGTCATACTCACACTACAATAGTCTTGAGCATCTCCCAGTTCCCCTTGCTTCCTCATCGCGGTCGCCATTTGTAGCAGCGCCGCGCGATGGTGTCGCGAGTTCAAGCTGCCCATCTGTAGATTTCGCGACAGGTCGTACGCTTTGGACGCGAACCGGTAGCTCTTGTCGACGTCTTGCAGGCGACCGAACAACTCGGATAGGCCCACGTACACCTGGTGACGAAAAAGAGAACTATGATAGAAATACGTATTTTAAAGAATTACCAACTTCCAGCTTTAAAAAAAAAGAATAGACTAGAATATTTGTTACCAAATATCATCCCTACGACAAACGACAATACATTGTTGATCCTGCTAGGATTGAACTGAAAAGTCCCTTTAGTTTTGCAGTCTCTGTGAGCTATAAAAAAACGTGTGCTACTAAAAATAACCCTTTTCCCTCTTTTTCTCACTTGTTCCCTGTTTCCCTATGTTTTTATCTATGTTTCCCCTGACTATTTTTCCATGTTTCCCAGTTAGACAGGTTTTGCCTGTACATACTATGTAATGAGAAAGTATTGGACTCGGTCCAAATGGTCTAAATCGGGAAGTCAAGAAAAAATTTAAAAAAAAAAAAAAAAAAAAAAAAAAAAAAAAAAAAAAAAAAAAAAACCATTCCAAAATACAGTTCATCAGTCCCTTAGACAGAAAGTGACTACCGTCTCTCTCTCTCTCTCTCACCCACTTATTGTATCTTCTACCTTTTGTTTGACTAAGTTATTGTTTACCACGCTAATCTCTGCTTTTTCACAATCCACAATAGTTGGAAGATTTTATGCAAGGAGATCGAAAACATTCAAGCTTTTTGAGTCAAAACTCGATTTTTCGAAGGGCAGTTCTTGAATAAAATCTTTCAATTATTTATTCTCCAATTTAATCAAATTGCCGTTTTATGAAGTGTTTGTTTTATAAATTTTATTTTATTGAAAAGTATTATTGATTTATTATTTTATTTATTATTGATGTATAATTTATTATTATGTATCGAATAATTTTATGTACCCCAATAAGTTAATTTAAGTTGCCAGCCATATTGTGATACGAATAAACAATTAAAAAATTGAAAATTAATATTCAAATAATTGACATTTTTGTTGGGATTATTTTATTTATTATTCTCAGAAATATCCGTGAACGAGTAGTTATGACATTAGAAATCTAACCGGAGGTCTCGTGTTCGATTCCCGAGAGTACAAAAAAAATTGGACCGATTGCAATACTTTCTCATTACTAGTATAGCTCCGCTATACATTGGTAATAGAAAGTAAAAAAGTGAAAATCGGCTCTTTTTTTACGAGGTGCACTCAGTCCAAGAGTCGCGTAGAAAATGCACGGTGTATTGCATACTCAATATAATACCAGGCGCTCACACAATTTATTTTCCCGCCAGACTCAGAAATGTGTCCTGGGGAGAACTTATCCAAGTCAGCTTTGTAAGAACTAGGTCACGGGTTCGATTCCCGCTCAGGACGAACTTCATCCTAAAGTCCAAGGTAGACAAGCTTCGTTCTCGGAACGGCTGGCTTTCTCCCATCCTGTCTTCCTTTCCTCTTCGATTCCGGGACAATGAGACTTTCGTTGTTACAGTTCTCTTTACAGAAAAAAATAAAAACTCTCAGAGATTTAATCAAGAATTTGATTGAGTTTATTTTTTTCATGAAGATCAGAAGATCGAGTTTAGTAACAATAATTATATAACACAGTTCTTCCAGTTTTAAAAACGAAAATAAATATCAATTTAAGGAGAATTTTTTCTTAAAAACAACATCAAAAACATTTTAATAAAATTCTAGGTATTTTACATTCTAAACAGATTTGAGGAATCTAGAAACGAGATTTTAGAAGTTAGAGTAGAAAAATTAAACTGACTTTATTAGTTCCCAAAACTCATTGACCACTAAAATCCAGAACCACTAGCTGGCGAGTTAGCCACTATTAAACAAAATGCACCAGGTAATTCCCGAGGGATCACTGAAGTTAAGAAACGTTTCGGGTGGTTAGTATCCGGATGGGTGATATCTGGGCAATCGCGTGTTGCTGGCTTTTCACGTCCCAATAAGGCTGGGTGAGGTTAATGTGAGAAAGCGGGTAGCTTATAGCCAAATGGAGAGTAAAACCCTCCGTTCCTAAAGAGCTTAGCAGTCATACAATGAAATAAACACCTTAAAAGTGATATATCCTATGTTTTCCCCCCCAGATGTGCCTAAATAGGGATTTTTTTGCAAATGTACACTCAAATTCACTTCATACTTTGGTTTTACTAGACTCCTTTGAAGTAAGGAGAAGTCACAACACTTCTGAAATTAGTAGCAATCCAAAAATTGTAAATCACTTTCTGAAACGAATCGATGTGCCTACGATCTAATCCGACGTCGCGACAAGAAAACCAAACGTGTATGTCCGGAGTGTGACAAGATGCTAAGTTCCCGTCTCTATTTACAACAAAGCCCGCACAATTGAGGTAATTGGAGAATTTAAAAACAACAACAAAAGAAACAGGTGGTACCTGTAGAGTGTCAGTAATCAGTGATAGATCGGAATTGCTTTCGAAAGAAACAGCTTTTAGTATTGTTGATTCTCATTACATCATAGATTGTTATCTTCAAACCAAAATGTGTTTATAAAGATATTGAATTTTATATCTTTTCTGCTGATATATCTTAATATAATATCAAGTTCACTAAAGTCAAATATGCCCTCCGAATCCATCTTAAAAGCAAAACTTTTTAGGACCCATAAACATTTCAACAGATTTCTGACACTTATTAAGGTACGGTCAATTTAACATAAACTACCAACTAAAATTAGAGGGTAAGGAATTCAAAAAAGTAGATGATACAAAAATACTTAAATATGTACGATAGATGTTAACAACAGTAAATTTTATAAAATAATATAATAAATATGAGTAATAAAATTATGTTAGAGGCACAAAAAACACTTACACACAACAATTAAAAATCCAAAGTGTCAAAGATTGGTAGAGGAAGAGAAAGTCAACTTTATACAGAGCTTTTGGTGCCGTAGAAGAAGAGAAACATTTTGACAGAAGACATCAACATAATTATAACGATCATAGTTTCCTTCAAATCGAATTAAACCATGGAAGAATGTCTAGCAAATAATAAAAACAAAGCCCGCACCACTCTGCCAATACGTTTGACTCTACAATATCCAGCACTGTATAAGAGTTTTGTATGCTACCTAACCCTCATATTAACGTGTGTGTCCGGAGTGTGACAAGATGCTAAGTTCCCGTCTCTACTTGCAACAAAGCCCGCACTTTATACAGAGCTTTTGGTGCCGTAGAAGAAGAGAAACATTTTGACAGAAGACATCAACATAATTATAACGATCATAGTTTCCTTCAGATCGAATTAAACCATGGAAGAATGTCTAGCAAATAATAACCATACGTAGAGATATCCAACAAAACCACAAGAAAAATACTGTGGACATCTTTGAAAACAGATTTTCTTCACATACCAAAAGAATACCTAGATACCTACTGATCGAATTAAACCATGGAAGAATTTCTAGCAAATAATAAACATACGTAGAGATATCCAACAAAACCACAAGAAAAATACTGTGGACATCTTTGGATACGAATTTTCCAAACCAAACATACCAAAGGAATACCTACTAGAAATCTAAAAAACTACATTGACAGGAATACAAAGCTACCAATAAGAGAGAGATTGAACAAAATGATCAACATAATATATGTAGAGTTTATACAATATAAAAAAAGGCTACAAAATGAAATGAACTTACGTTTCTCGTTTGATACCTACTAGAAATCTAAAAAACTACATTAACAGGAAAACAAAGCTACCAATAAAAGAGAGATTGAACAAAATAATCAACATAGAGCTTATACAATATAAAAAAAAGGCTACAAAATGAAATGAACTTACGTTTCTCGTTTCTGATTAGGAATTGAAAAAGGCGATTTTTTGGTGTGAAACGATATCCTTTGTCGAAATAAAAATCTGGATTTTGAAAAAATAAATAAAGAAACAGAAAACTACTTTAGCGGTACATAGTAGATTAAATGACAGTAACAGAAACTACAGATACCTACTAGAAATCTAAAAAACTACATTAACAGGAAAACAAAGCTACCAATAAAAGAGAGATTGAACAAAATAATCAACATAGAGTTTATACAATATAAAAAAAAAGGCTGCAAAATGAAATGAACTTACGTTTCTCGTTTCTGATTAGGAATTGAAAAAGGCGATTTTTTGGTGTGAAACGGTATCCTTTGTCGAAATAAAAATCTGGATTTTGAAAAAAATAAATAAAGAAACAGAAAACTACTTTAGCGGTATATAGTAGATTAAATGACAGTAACAGAAACTACGGCACCAAAAGTTATAAAAACGGACATTTTCTTTTAGGGGAGAATTAATAACACAAAACAAAACCGATTCGAATAAAGATAACAAAAAACACAAAAAAAAAAAAAAAATATTTAACAAATCACATTTAAGATTGAGGAAAGACTCAAGTACTCAACACACAAAACACAAGAGAGAAAAGTTTTAGAAGGATGATGAAGGATTATTATTCCATGAATTTAGGTACTCAGAAGTTTCTAAAATGTAATTTGACTTTAATTATCAAATATTGAACAAAACATTGATTGAAACTAATTTAGAAGTTTAAAGATAATCATCAGTGAAATTGGAGAGTGATGAAGGATTATTATTCCATGAATTTAGGTACTCAGAAGTTTCTAAAATGTAATTTGACTTTAATTATCAAATATTGAACAAAACACTGATTGAAACTAATTTAGAAGTTTAAAGATAATCATCAGTGAAATTGAAGATATAAAAGAACTCTTGAAAAATCTGGAGGAGGAATTGCAAAAAATAAAAGTGCAAGAAGTTGCAACTCATATAGGACTATGTCCTTAAAGTTTCAAAATTCAAATGGGTACTTTCAATAATCTCATATTGAATTTATTTTAGAAAGTTCTGAGAAAAATATCAAAAATATATAATTTCTATCATTTTAATTTCAAGGGAGGAAAAAGTCAATCAGAATGGAATTATGTTACCTTACTTTGTAAATGTGATTGTGACATTACCTACAACTTTAAAACAATATCTCATCTATTCTTTAAGTAAATGCGTTTTGTTATTTTGATCTCTTATCAGCAATAAATTCTGCATAACTTTACTGTTAATATTTTTGTTTAGATTCAATAGCAATATTTTATTTTGCTCAATACTGTTTTCTTTTTCCTTATTAATTTTCTTGATTTTTTCGTACTTGCTTTTGTCGAATTTTATTCTTTTTCTTTTCCGTATTATTGGTTTTACTTCGTTACTTGTGGATGCTATCAACGCTTCCAATGTTGGATATTTAGATTTCAAACTTGTAGGTTTCTTCTCATTTGTCTTACAGTTTTGGTTCTTATCGTCTACAATCACTGTCTCGTTTTTACCAGTCTTACTATTCACTTCATCGATATCTTCATTTGAACTCTGCTTGGTGTTACCAGACTCCTCTTGTTTCGTCTCGCAAGGGATAGATTCGATCTCTTTTGTCTGAATACTTTCTGATTTGTTGTCATCATTTGAAATATATTTGAGTTTCTTGATCTTTTGGTTGTTGATTGTTTCTTCCTCGATATAACAACTTTTGTAGGTTATCAAATCATGGTCATTGCCAGAATTTTCTCCTGAATCTTCACAATTGATTTTCACTTCGCTTTCGATTTTCAAATGTAAATGTTGGTCGACCAAACTCACGGAAATTCTTTGTTTGATACTTTGCTTGGTTTTCTTGACATTGCTCAGTAAACATCTTTTCATTCGTTTTCTTTGCTTCTTTACTCTAATCCTTTCTGATCTTCTTAACGTAGGATCATTTTCATTCTCTTCAATTTTCTCATGATGATGATGATAGTGATGGTGGTGATGATTGTGATGTCGAATCTTTTCCTCCCGTAATTTAGTTTTGAGTTTTGTCTGTTTTACAGTTGGTTTGATAACGCTTTTTGTATCAACTGTATTGATTTTCTGAACTTTCACTTTCCTGTTGATGCAGTCGGCGTTCTCGGTTCGCAAAGTCAATATTTTAAACTCCTGATCAAACCTGAAATTTTCAGCTTTCTTTATTAAATTTGAGAGTTCCTTACAATTTGTTTGGCCTGATTTCTATTCTTTCAGCAACTGTAATCAACATAATATGGAAAAAGACTGGTTATATTTCAAACAATGTGAAAAAAGCTTAGCATATTTCAATCTTCATCAACACAAAATGTACCTGCCAAAAGGTGTTGAAATGTATCTACATCTTTAAAATCAAAATCCTTTACAAGATTATTATTCAAGGAACAAAGTTCCTCGTCTATCCCCAAAAACTTTTACAAGATTTGATTTTCTTTTTCGTGATAATATCAAATAAAGGTACCAGTAACTTGTGTCTATTCACATTTGTGACATTGCCGAAATGATATGTTTCTGTTGAACCAAAAATTTGAGCAAAATGAAATCCCCTCACTTGAATACCCAGATTAGAGCTAACTGCAACACACTGGCGCAATATTTGACTTTGAGAGTGGTTTTTCCGGACAAAGAAACTAAGTAAAAGCTAACTGGCAATTGGGAGACAAACATCGATCAATGGCCAATGAAATTGAAGTTTTAGAATGAAGGTTTCGAATAAGGACTGTTAGGACCAGCTACGGCTCTACAATAGGTTCATGTTTGTAACCTCTGACCTTTTTATGGCTATTCGGCGCGGCAACTTGGTCTCTTGAATTTTTAGAACAGAAAATATCCTCCCTACGCCAGCGAGGACTCACGATCAGCTATCAGGTAGACCTGACAGGTGGACCTTTTCAGCCGTATCTGTCAGGTCTACCTGATAGTGTGTGTGCTCATCAGGTATCCGATAGACTTGACAGGCGGACGTGATCAGCCGTACCTTTTAGGTCTGCCTGAGTGGCTGGCCTTATGCTGTCAGAATGAGACTAAAAAGTCCTTTTACTTCCGCGGTCTAAACAAAGGCCTTACTTTCTAACGACTTCCGCGGTCTAAACTGACCTGAGTCTAAAAAACAAAATGCCTTACTTTCTTATGAATACACTTACATCTTGGACCACAACCCCATGAACCTCCTGGTAGTGAGTGATGATGCTTTGTTGGTGCTTGTAAGTTTTGTTGCACAGGTTACAGGATAAAATTCCATACCTCGGCTGGGATTGAACCCACGCCCTCCTGTTTACCAGTCGAGCGCCTTGACCACTACACCACCGAGGCAAATTTTTAATGTCGATTGATCAAGAAAATATTTATTGGGGAAGTATTTTTTAGTAATAAATTGCCAGCAACAAATGCAACAATAGCTCGTTGAATACAACAGTTCCCAATCCCAATGGGTCACTGAAGTTAAGCAACGGTGAGTGCGGTTAGCCATTGCGTGCTGCTGATATTTCTCGACCCAATCAGGTCCTCACTCAATCAGGCTGGGTGAGGTAAAAACCCACGAATTGAGAGTAAAACACTTCCAAATTATCTTTCAACTTCCTCTTTTACCGTCAATTATTCTAGTTTTCTTACTACAGACAAGCTTATGAAATACAATTAAGGGCGAAGATTAAGATATAAAATTAGGATTATTTCAAAATTCAGTCACGAAAAACCAACTAAACACAAGAAATTTAGAAATAAAGTAAAATTTGTGTTTTTAACTATTCACATTTTTTCCCTTTGCTAGGCGATAGATATCACAAAAGTGAAATGATTGTACGCTGCTTTCTAATTTTTACATAGATAACTAATGCCAGGGCCATACTTTGAGATACTATAAGAGAAATTAAACAGTTTGTTAATATTACGAGAGATTAAAGGCTCAAGAACGGATAAACTAAACAAAAATATGGAGATAAAAACAAATAATAATAATAAACATAATAAGTAATAATGAAAAAAAAAAATCACAAAGTATTGCCCGAATGATAAACTTACTAAAAACAGACCTTCTCCTCACCAGACAAATATCTATTAATACCTTCACTGGGATTAAATCCGCACTCTATCGCTTACCACCAGGCAATCGTCTTGACCATTAGGTCGCCAAATTAGTATCGCATCTGGTGGGAAAAGGTCTCAACTAACTCGCTATTACTGTTAACCAAACATTCCCAAATTCCATGAAATCAGCTGACTTTGTAGACGGGTCCCACCGCAAAACGTGTCCAAAATAGCCGCAATATTGAATGGTTTTAATCAATACGTTCCATTACGGGGAAAAATACAAAAACTAATGTAATATTGACAATGAAAGGTTTGTTGTAGAATTAGATAACGACACTGAAAATTTTGTAAAATTAAATAAAAGAAAATAAATTAGGTACTTTTGGTACAAAACAACTAGCTAAGACTCAGATACGGACAAAACAATCAAAACAACGGCACAAACGTCAACACAGAAACAAAAATACAAAACAAAGTCAACAAGAGATTCAACAAAATTGTAGAAACTTGATAAATAAAGCGAAAACAAATGTTACTAGTACTTTTGGTACAAAACAACTAGCTAAGACTCAGATACGGACAAAACAATCAAAACAACGGCACAAACGTCAACACAGAAACAAAAAATACAAAACAAAGTCAACAAGAGATTCAACAAAATTGTAGAAACTAGATAAATAAAGCGAAAACAAATGTTACTGTAATACTGAAAGTAAGGGAAAAGTTATTAGGTATAAATAAGTATGTACCAAAGGTTTAGCTTTTAAATAAATACTCATCCGGACTCTTAATAGCAGATTTCAAACATATGAAAGAAAAGATAGGAATGTTAAGAAAAATAAAATAAAGACTTAAGTGTAACGGTATCAACTCTTGGAATAACCGAGTTCAACTTCTGAAAGTTGAGTGATACCTATTTAAAGAAATCTTATTCAAATTTCATGATAAACCATATTCAAAACCATTTGTAGCAAGATTTACTCTTCTATTTTTTCATAGTTCGAAGGAAAATAATCATGATAGAAGAAATCTAAATGAAGTGCGGATTATAAAGGATATACCAAAGTGTGGTCGAGAGAAAATAGTACATGGAAAACGTAAAACTAAGAGACTATTTACAAAAAAGGAATCTACATTTAAAACTCAAGAGAATCATGGAACAACGGACAAGGAGGTATGAAGACTATTTATAATTAGACGTAACGCCATTCTTACGTATGAAAATTCCTATTCCGACGAATCATAATAGAGAAATTGAGTGACATTAAAAGAAATAACAACATTGACTTAAAAAAGTACTTCTTATAAAATAACAAGTCATATTTATACGTATAAAAAGAATAATAAGAAAAAATGAATGAACTAAAATGATAATAAAAGATAGTCAAAATATTTATAAAACGTTTTTTTTTATCATGTTTAGTAAGACACCACATTTTTAGTCACTTTAAGATTCGATTAATAAAAATTACAAAAAATAGGGGGAAAATAAACTAGCTAAATGAGAACAACATGTATTAGGTAACAAAACTAACAAAGTCAAAGAGGAATTGGAAAAATCCCTCAGAGGGAATTTAGCTAAAAGGAGAGGAAGGTAATCAGGTAGGTAGGTATTTGATAATTTTCATATAAATAAGAAAAAAGAGACAATAGGGATTTTTTTGCAAATGTACACTCAAATTCACTTCATACTTTGGTTTTACTAGACTCCTTTGAAGTAAGGAGAAGTCACAACATTTCTGAAATTAGTAGCAATCCAAAAATTGTAAATCACTTTCTGAAACGAATTTTTATTCCCTATTATCTTGGTAAGGTAACTATAAAAATTAAAATTGAGGTAATTGGAGAATTTAAAAACAACAACAAAAGAAACAGGTGGTACCTGTAGAGTGTCAGTAATCAGTGATAGATCGGAATTACCTTCGAAAGAAACAGCTTTTAGTATTGTTAATTCTCATTAAATCATGGATTGTTATCTTCAAACCAAAATGTGTTTATAATGATATTGAATTTTATATCTTTTCTGCTGATATCTTAATATACATAATATCAAGTTCACTAAAGTCAAATATGCCCTCCGAATCCATCGTAAAAGCTAAACTTTTTAAGACCCATAAACATTTCAACAGATTTCTGACACTTATTAAGGTACGGTCAATTTAACATAAACTACCAACTAAAATTAGAGGGTAAGGAATTCAAAAAAGTATCTATTCTTTCAGCAACTGTAATCAACATAATATGGAAAAAGACTGGTTATATTTCAAACAATGTGAAAAAAGCTTAGCATATTTCAAGCTTCGTCAACACAATGTAATTAGGTGTTGAAAAAAGTATCTATACCTATCGTGTTAAAATCTAAATCCTTGAAAAGATTTTATTGTCAATGTCCCTCGTCTATCCCCAAAAACTTCTACAAGATTTGATTTTCTTTTTCGTGATAATATCAAATAAAGGTACCAGTAACATGTGTCTATTCACATTTGTGACATTGACGAAATGATATGTTTCTGTTGAACCAAAAATTTGAGCAAAATGAAATCCCCTCACTTGAATACCCAAATTAGAGCTAACTGCACCACACTGGGGCAATATTTGACTTTGAGAGTGGTTTTTCCGGACATGGAAAGTAATTAAGTAAGGTGATGGTGGTGATGATTGTGATGTCGAATCTTTTCCTCCCGTAATTTAGTTTTGAGTTTTGTCTGTTTTACAGTTGGTTTGATAACGTTTTTTGTATCAACTGTATTGATTTTCTGAAATTTCACTTTCCTGTTGATGCAGTCGGCGTTCTCGGTTCGCAAAGTCAATATTTTAAACTCCTGATCAAACCTGAAATTTTCAGCTTTGTTTATTAAATTTGAGAGTTCCTTACAATTTGTTTGGCCTGATAGACTGGTCACATTTTGGTGATTCTTGACGTCAGGGAAATCAACAACTTTGCTTTTTTGTTGAGATGAAAATATTTCTGATTTAGGGTCATGTGGAATAAGTCCATGAAACGAATAGGAGGTTTTCTTTTGACTGAACATAGATTTTAAGTTCTCTTCCGCTTGTGCATCATTCTTTGAGAGTTGGTTGTAGATTTCACCGTTTTGAACACTGGCGTTTTCATTCTTAGTGTTTTCTTGCAGAAGCGCGGAACTTGTCTCTTGATGTTCCAAGTTGTGATTATATTCTTGCACACTTGGTCTGATTTTGTTTCTGAGGAGTTGAGCGTTACGTATTTGTGCACGGATATTATTTTGTAAATTGATAAGCTTAGTTTTTGTATCTGGTGATAATTGTTTGTTACAACATTGGGTATCAGGACCTGGAAATTTGATAGGTTTTGTCAAAAGGAGCAAGAAATGGGGTGAATTGATGAAATTGCGTTGGTTCTTATCGAACTGCATTGAATTTAGTAAATGAGTTTTTGTCAATATCTTCACAGATTTTTTTATATTGTTTTCGTCATTTTCATATTCCACACCATTTATCCTTTTATTACTGCTTTTGATACAAACAGGTATTCTTGAAACATCACTGTTTACATTTGGGGTTGAAATACATTCTTGGTTTAGCTTTCCTCTTGTTGTTGGGAGTGGAATTGGGTCTCTAATATTATCATTTGTATTTTTGGTAACCCAAAAGTTTCCACTATCGATCACCTCTTCATATTGGTTTAGAGTGGGTTTTAATTGACTTTTGGTGTTGCTAATACTTATGATACTTTCCTTTATAATTTTTTGAACATTTTCATTTACCTCTGTTCGTACATCATAGTTACTCCTAGCAATATGGCCATTAGGAATGATATTTTCCTCCCTTTCAATATTTCTAAATTGTTGGGTGGCCTGATAGACTGGTCACATTTTGGTGATTCTTGACGTCAGGGAAATCAACAACTTTGCTTTTTTGTTGAGATGAAAATATTTCTGATTTAGGGTCATGTGGAATAAGTCCATGAAACGAATAGGAGGTTTTCTTTTGACTGAACATAGATTTTAAGTTCTCTTCCGCTTGTGCATCATTCTTTGAGAGTTGGTTGTAGATTTCACCGTTTTGAACACTGGCGTCCATGAAACGAATAGGAGGTTTTCTTTTGACTGAACATAGATTTTAAGTTCTCTTCCGCTTGTGCATCATTCTTTGATAGTTGGTTGCAGATTTCACCGTTTTGAACACTGGCATTTTCATTCTTAGTGTTTTCTTGCAGAAGCGCGGAACTTGTCTCTTGATGTTCCAAGTTGTGATTATATTCTTGCACACTTGGTCTGATTTTGTTTCTGAGGAGTTGAGCGTTACGTATTTGTGCACGGATATTATTTTGTAAATTGATAAGCTTAGTTTTTGTATCTGGTGATAATTGTTTGTTACAACATTGGGTATCAGGACCTGGAAATTTGATAGGTTTTGTCAAAAGGAGCAAGAAATGGGGTGAATTGATGAAATTGCGTTGGTTCTTATCGAACTGCATTGAATTTAGTAAATGAGTTTTTGTCAATATCTTCACAGATTTTTTTATATTGTTTTCGTCATTTTCATATTCCACACCATTTATCCTTTTATTACTGCTTTTGATACAAACAGGTATTCTTGAAACATCACTGTTTACATTTGGGGTTGAAATACATTCTTGGTTTAGCTTTCCTCTTGTTGTTGGGAGTGGAATTGGGTCTCTAATATTATCATTTGTATTTTTGGTAACCCAAAAGTTTCCACTATCGATCACCTCTTCATATTGGTTTAGAGTGGGTTTTAATTGACTTTTGGTGTTGCTAATACTTATGATACTTTCCTTTATAATTTTTTGAACATTTTCATTTACCTCTGTTCGTACATCATAGTTACTCCTAGCAATACCGCCATTAGGAATGATATTATCCTCCCTTTCATTATTTCTAAATTGTTGGCACTCACTTTTACTGCTTTCATCACTTACGTCTTTGATTACTTGCTTTACAATAGACGTGCATGGAACATTATATCGGTTATTGGATAACATGTGTTCTAAAATGCTTGGTTCTTCTGTATATCTTTCAAATTCATCTATCTGTTCAGTTATATTTATTCCCATTATCGACTGTTCATTATCTTCACATACAATCTTATCTTCCTGTTTTGGCAATGCTTGCTCATTGTAGTTTTGATATTTATGAAACATTTCTATACATTTATTGATTGCAGTTTTTATATTTTCTTTCATGCTCACATTATTATCCACCCATTGTAGTTTTGATATTTATGAAACATTTCTATACATTTATTGATTGCAGTTTTTATATTTTCTTTCATGCTCACATTATTATCCACGGTATTTGCAAGTTGACAGTGAATTTTCTTGACATTTTTTGATTTCAATGTATCAAAAGAAGGCAGTGGTATTGTTAGAGTAGAATCTTGACCTGTAGATTTATAATTGGCACACGAGTCACTTTGGCTATCATCTTCACTATGGACACTCAATTCTGACGAGGATTCTTCATTGATAAAACTTTCATCTTGTTTGTCTAAAACTAGATGTGAATCTCTATCACCATGCGGAATTGCTTTTTTGTTCAGTTTCCTATTTGTTTCATTCTGATTGTCTAATTGATTCTCAGTGCCCACGTTCAATGCTTGATTGTCAAATACTTTGTTTTGACATTTTTTGATTTGAATGTATCAAAAGAAGGCAGTGGTATTGTTAGAGTAGAATCTTGACCTGTAGATTTATAATTGGCACACGAATCACTTTGGCTATCATTTTCACTATGGACACTCAATTCTGACGAGGATTCTTCATTAGCAAAACTTTCATCTTGTTTGTCTAAAACTAGATGTGGATCTCTATCATCATGCGGAATTGCTTTTTTGTTCAGTTTCCTATTTGTTTCATTCTGATTGTCTAATTGATTCTCAGTGCCCACGTTCAATGCTTGATTGTCAAATACTTTGAGAAAATGAAACATTAGAAAAACTTGAAATATTCAAATCTTCGGAATCTCCTCAATAAGGATAACGTAGTGGTAACGATTTGTATTTTTATCAATAAATATCTATTAATATCTCCGGAATCTAATATCTGCATAAATAGTTGAAGAGTTCTAAATCTTCTAGTTTCTATTATTTAAGAATTTAAGTGATAGCATTTTCAAAGAAAAAGAAATGATTAATCTAGTTCTCAATAAGGAGTGAAGTACTTTTTAGTTGATATCAACTTACTTTTTCATCTTCCTGGAGACTTTTCTTCATAATTTCCTCCGACAGTTGAAGATGTTCAGCATAGATGTCATTGCTTGCAGTCCGAGTATTCTGATTGAATCCGTTATTGCTCCATCCACTATTAGTAGATTCCCAGCAAACCTCATCACCTCCAAACATGTTCCTGAAGCTTTGGTCTGGAGCATCGTCCAAATGGTCCATTCCATTTTCTGAGAAACTTACAGGATTTTTTTCCAAAGTCGAATTTGATACGTTCAAATACACACTTGAATGTTCCATGGAAGGTAGATGTGATTGCGAAGTCCCTTGAGAGTTTCCCTGTCGCGTATAATATCTCTAGTAGCGCGGTCAAACTTTCTTGACTTGGCGGGGCGGAGCGCTACCGCGCTCCTTAATATCTTGACATTTTTAACTGTACTACGGAATGTATCTGTTATCTGTTCCCTTGCTTCGTCTAAACAGAAAATGTCAATTATTTTTTATGAAACACGTACCTATAGACAATTGAAACAACAATACGTGAGTGTTCACTTACTATTTCTCTTACCATTTGAGTTGCTCATTAGAAAATTTGGAGTTTACTCCTTGAAAAGCATTTTGTAATCTATTAGAATCTTTGTTTAGGATTGGAAGATTGGGATTAGGTTGATTTGGAGACATTACAGATTCATTACCATAATAAGAATCGTCGATGGCGATGACAGGTACTTCAAATTTGTTGTGGAAGTTGTCTACAAAGCTGGGGAGGGTGTCTGCAAAGTCAGAAAAAAATAAACTTGAGAATTTATTTTTAGGCCCAGTTTGGCCATCGAGGACCCCATTATCTCTGATGTTTACAATTTAGTGAACTTACTTGGAAGTGTTCACCAGCCTAGTTAGCTAGGTTAGTAGCGCATCTGCCTTGTAAGCGCTAAGCCGCGGGTTCGATTCCCGCCCGGGGCGGGTTTTATCCTGATGGGATAATGTTCGTTCTCGGAACGGATGGCTTTCTTCTACCCTATCTTCCTTCTTTCTTCGTTTTCGGGACGATAAGATCTTAGCAATTACAGTCCCCTCTGTCAAACCTATTGAAAAAAAGGAAGTGTGATAAGAAAATAATTGACAACTTGACAAGGGGTTTATTATAAAACAATGTACATAATTATGTACTTACTGTTGGGATTTAGGTAGTCCATTTTAGTTTCTCATTCCTCGTGAAACTGTTCGCTCGTTCGTACATTTAGACCTGACAACTGTTGAAACAAACAAACAAAATCAAAATGATTACAGTCCCCTCTGTCAAACCTATTGAAAAAAAGGAAGTGTGATAAGAAAATAATTGACAACTTGACAAGGGGTTTATTATAAAACTTACTGTTGGGATTTAGGTAGTCCATTTTAGTTTCTCATTCCTCGTGAAACTGTTCGCTCGTTCGTACATTTAGACCTGACAACTGTTAAAACAAACAAACAAACAAACAAAATCAAAATTAGTTGAGTTGCTGAAAAAATTACGGTTCATGAAAATGGACCAGAAACGAATAACATTAAAAGATTTGACCCAAATAAAATTACTAACAAAAATGTTACCTAAATGTAAAGATCTAACACTAAAAAATCAATCAATAAACAAAGTCACAAATAGAATCATGTGAAAATTTAGAGAGCTGACAGAACTGATATAAAGAAAACTTGAGAGAAAATCCATCTACTGCTATGGATTTTAAAAAATGTTACCTAAATGTAAAGATCTAACACTAAAAAATCAATCAATAAACAAAGTCACAAATAGAATCATGTGAAAATTTAGAGAGTTGATAGAACTGATATAAAGAAAACTTGAGAGAAAATCCATCCACTGCTATGGATTTTATGCTTCTCAGAAAAATATGGATTAAATGAGGATTAAGCTATTTTATCTCAAAGGCTGCTATCTCCCTACTATTTCCATTACATTAGACACTAAAAACAACAAGAAACTAAAAGAATATGACCGTATAAGAACTAATTTGGAAGAACACACAAAAAATGCTGCTAAAAACTACAAAAAAAAAAAAGACTGAACAATTTCAAACAAAGTTCAAAATTTGGGAATTTTTTCTCCTTAAGGGGGGGGGACAAAAAACGAGAAAAAATTCAATTCTCTCCTCTGACGTCAAGATACCCCATTTCTTCCATCTTTCTCCCCATTTTCCTCCCCTTATCCCCATTTTCCTCTTAGGGTGCACCCCTAAATCATCTCTCACTAGGGCAGACATATTGTTCCCTTTCTCTCTCTCTCTCTCTCTCTTCAACAGTCTCTTGTTGCTCCTCTTTTTTTCAGACAGCTGATCTTTGTGTTTTCAGGAGGGACGAAAAACTGTGTCACTAATATGGAAAACACACAAATAGCGAAACAAAAAGAAGCGATAAAACCGTATAAACACGAAAGTTGGTAAACAAACGGAGAACAATACGGATAATGGCGAAAAATTGGTAGAAAAAATTTTGCTTTTGGGGAAAAAAATTTGAAAGATGTTTTAAAGAGCTGGTTTTCAGTGAAGAGCTGGTTTTGAGTGTTGAAAAACACATGATTGCAGTTTTAGTTTATTTTTTTTTATTTTTATTTTTTTTTTTTTTAAACAAGATACTTCGTTTTATTCATATAACATACAACATATCAGAAAACAAGCAACAAACAAAAGATAGGTACCTAATTGAAATAAATATTTTGCCAAAATACAATACTGCTGCCGCCCATCAACTGTGTCTTGTTTATGCATTCGTAGTTATAAAAAAAACCCAATGTGCCTAGGCATGTGAGATAAGTAGGCAGATACCTACCTACCTAGATACTCGTAATTTATTACCTCACAGTCAACTGTAAGAACACTCAATATTCGATGACTTCGCATTTAGTTTGTCTGTTTTGAAGTATCCCAGCTTCCCAGCTATCTAATAATAACGTAATAACCTTAACACCTAATGATACCTTATTGACAACAGCTTTAACGCAGTACCTACATAGTACATAGGTATGCAGTAATAGTATTCACTAGTAATTACTTATTATTGGATAATGCGATATGATAGGCAATAACAAAAACAATAGCGGTGCAGTTTTCAGAATTTCCAAGGGAATGAATGTGCATGATTGTGTAAAATTGCAAATCGATATATTCAATTCATTGTATTGCCTAAGACATAAGAACTTCAAAGATACCTTTAAGAATAAAAACTATAGTTCTTAGTAAGAACTTCAGAGATCATGATGTACCTATGCACTTTTCTTTACATCACTTAAGTACCAAAGATGATCGTGATTTTCAATACGAGAAAGATATTATCGGCTTAAGTGGCCGAGTGATAACGTCTTTGCTTCTTGTGAAGGTCAGGGGTTCGAAAATGAAAAGTTGGAAAACACTTCGTTCCTTCATCAAAATTTGAGCTTTACTAAATAATTGAACACAAACTTGATTCTGAAACAATCTGCGACGCGGTGTATTTAAGGCGCCAGCCTAAAATGGGACTAAGAGCTTCTGAGAAGAATCCTTTTGGGTTATTATGGGATACTGAGGTAAAAATTTTAACAAGTTAAGACTCAGCCCAAATAGGAACCGAGGCCTTCTAAGAAGAAGAGAGGAAAGGAATTTGCGATATAGGGATTGGGGATACAGGATACGGAAGTTAAAATTCTCCTACATACCAAGCACTAATGATAAGGTCCAAGGTAATCAACGAAGTCTAACCCAACAAAAGAGGACATAGATATTAAGGAGCGCCTCAAAAGTCTAAACTCTAAACCAACAAAGGAAGGCCAATAAAGGAGCGTCTAAGCGCCACAAAACGATGATAAACACAACAACAAAAACAACAACACCAACAACAGAAAATACAATGTTGAAAGGAATCCCATTTGTTCACCGACTCTACAATCCTTGGAACTCTAAACCTACAGACAGGAAGAAAAACAAAAGATGAAGGTGCTTCTGCTAACCACTAACGACCCAAAAGATACCTTCACAACAAAATGTTAGACAGGATACCCGAAAATACCTTTGTGGCAAATGCGTAGACGAATAATAAACACATTTACATGTTTACAACTCGTTTGTCTCGTTAAGAAAATATTTTGGTGAGGACCCTTAGGCCAGCCACTCACTATCAGGTAGACCTGATCAGATGTACCTGTCAGGTCTACTTGATACTGAGTGGTAGTCGAAAGCAACGGGACAGGTACATACCGAAGTCCGTTCATACTAACCCACCCCAAGTCCGTTGTTGGGTCTGGGTTCTAGGAATCGTTAGCTCCTCAGTTTATAGCATTCATTCAGCATTTAGATTGTAATTTGACTAGGATCATCTAAAGGCCCGTTCCCACTTGTCGTTCGTAGACAAATCATATAGTGTGTAGTGGGAACACCCTCATTTAAATTACATTGCCTAAAGAACATTAGGAGAAAAATCGGATGAAACTCACAAGTGGGAACGGGCCTTAACAATGTTCCTTCTTCAACAAAATCTCCTGGCGGATTTGAACTCAACACAGCTGACTGCCCCAAAGTCCGTCAATGCTCACTCACCTTCACCAGAATCATTGAGGGCAACCGTATCCGCGGACCAATTGGCATCCTGCGCCGTTGACGTATCGTTCTCCATGCTCGGCGTTGCTTAACCGAGGTGACCTGATAGAGTGGTTAGGTCAATCGGAAGTCCCTTTCTGTGTCAGGCCATGATGTGAGGGGTCCCGGGAACTAGGAGAGATAAGGTCGGCTGCCTGAAATCAGAAAACAAATGGGGTGCGTGAGTAAAACTCTCTAAGATGATTGCCCGTCCTCATCCTGATAATAAAGGTACAAGTCAAGGGATTTAGCTTCAAATTTGGGAATACGTTGTACATAAAAGTCCTACTGGGGCAACTGGGACATCCTGGAGGAAAGCCGCCCAACACTTACCCTTGTTCGGTCTTATGGCCACATAGGAGGCGTCAGTTACGACCCCCGGATTGGCCTGAAGCTCCTTGACATGTTCCTCATAAGTGCTAGCTACGGAGGTGACAAACCCGACGTTCTTCGGGACCTTGTCCTCGACAGGGGTTTGTCGAATGAGGTGTCTGGCATCGATGATCAATTTGTTCTTGTCCGTGGAATATTTGACTTTGTCCACCTGACAAGGTACACCTGATCAGATCCGCCTGTCAGGTCTACCTGATGTGTGTGCTCATCAGGTACTTCTATGCTTTGCTTGACTACACTGAACGGTCGGAAGAAGGTGCTGACTAAAGCTCTTATAAAGAAGAACACAAATAGCTTTTACTCTTCACAGTTGTAAAAGCTATTTGTGTTCTTCTTTTCAAGATGAATCTTCACAAAGTCACGTCAGAATCTATCAATATATAAAACTCTTATCTTTTAAGGTGTGTCCACACATAGTCGACCAGCCGTCGATCGACGAGGAAAATATATATTATCGAGGCAATGTGGACGTGTCAGTCGACATCGATCAATGGCCGGTCGACTATGTGTGGACACACCTTGTGGTTTCATTGGAGAGGATTTCTAGTCTACGAGTACGAATTCATTTGACATCACGCCCGATTACAACATCGATAGATCTTTTCCATACCAAGGAACTGCGGCCTAATCAATAGATAAACAAATCTAGTTAACTGGAACCTACCCTATTAGAAAACAAATCACTACCAAGTTCCTGGTTATATCAAAAACCTTTCTAAAAACTGGCGGCAGTTTTGATAGTTGGCGCATACAACCGTACAAAGATGCAGATACCAGGTTTAAGTTTCAAGTGGTACCTGGCTATCTCCACAAGTGGTACTTGGTCCACAAGTAGTAATTGATACGTAAGTAGTATTTGGTCCACAAGTAGTACCTACTTGGTCCATAAATAATACTTGGTCAATAAGGAGTACCAAGGAACTGCGGCCTAATCAATAGATAAACAAATCTAGTTAACTGGAACCTACCCTATTAGAAAACAAATCACTACCAAGTTCCTAGTTATATCAAAAACCTTTCTAAAAACCGGCGGCAGTTTTGATAAGTTGGCGCATACAACCGTACAAAGATGCAGATACCAGGTTCAAGTTTCAAGTGGTACCTGGCTATTTTCACAAGTGGTACTTAGTCCACAAGTAGTACTTACTTTTACTTGGTCCATAAATAATACTTGATCAATAAGGAGTATCTGGTCCATAAAATCTCAATTCTACCCACTTGTCAATTTCAAAGGACGTGCGGAAATACGGAAATACAACCGGTTTGTTGAGCATAATATGTTGTTGATTGTATAGATTATACTGATTTACTATGCCTACTGGATCTTGGATCGATTGAACTAACAATAAAACCAACAATTAAATTGGTAATGCTCTTAAATGAAACCAACAATTAACTTGGTAACGCTTTTAAATGAAACCAACTTACTATTTGGAGAAGGAAAACGTCTCCCCTTTGTGTCAATTTACTTTTGTGGGTGAGAGACTCTTTTTAAGATTTTACTTTCAAAGAAGTATTTGGTGAAGGAAAACATTATTCCGGATTACCCACATTCAATGGTAAAAGAGGAATTTTAACCTTTACCATCGTATGTATGAAATCTAAAGATAAACTTAAGTTTAACTTAAGACGAACAATGTTGCCAATTTCATGTCATTTCTTGAGATAACTGGCTAGATTTCATGAAATTTGGCAAGATTTTCATTTCAAGTTAAACTTAAGTTTATCTTTAGATTTCATACATACGACGGTCAATCTGTATGCAAAATTCGACATACTGTCTCCAGCATTTCCTGGGCTATAGCACGAATTTCTTGATAAAAGCACCTGTTGACTCATCCAGAGTCCTTGTCCAATAAATACACACCTTGTTTTTAACATATTTCCATAAAAAAAAGTCGCACGAGCTAAGATCGGGTGAGGAGGGAGGAAAATGAAAATGGGTGCGAAACTTCATCTGAGCATTAGTCACAAATTCACCACTTTTAAGAAATGCCTCCACAGCGAAAGCTCGATGTTGCGGGGTCCACGACTACATTGTAACAAAACCTTATTTAGTTCTGAACTTAGTGATAGGTATTAATTTCAACAAGCTACGACAAGTTCTAACAACTTGTCAGGTAACTCTGGACCACCCTGTATAAACGCCGCATTAAGCTTTTTTTTCTTTTTTCATTAAGCTTTCCCTGTGTTACAATATTCTGTAGAACATTCTTTCCTTTATTAGAAACCGTTAGGAGGGAACTTCAGGTTTCTGGTTATCATGTGATCCAAACCAGTTTCTAGTAAGATGGACTTAAGGTGAATAGTTCTGAGGAGAGGGCAAGTCAGATTGGCTGCACCATCCAGACATCGGATATTATAATAAGGTGCAGTGGTGCACCTAACAGTGATGGAGGGAGTGAGGGGCCTCTGGGGGTCAAAGCGGTGCTACTCAACTTAGCCTATCTTAGGCCAGCCACTCACTCTCAGGTAGGTACATCTGATCAGGTCTACCTGATAGTGTGTGTGCTCATCAGGTGGGAGGTAACGAATTCACTCCCCTTGACCTTTTTCTACCCGAATTCACTCCGGCTTGTGGAAAGGTTCACAATGAGTTCGATCAAGTATCAGGTAGACCTGACAGACGGACCTTTTCAGCCGTACCTGTCAGGTCTACCTGATAGTGTGGCTGGTCTTACCCTTTATTAAAAACACTCCCCGACACTGGTTACTCAACGCAATACCTAATGGTATTACTCAATACAAAGCACAGGTATAATATTACCTCTTCTTAGTTGGTTTTTTATTTTAATCAATGACCATCTTGAATTCTTACCTCCACAAAAATTACTTTCCTTCTCGTTTGAAACAAAAATGGAGAAAAAAAAACTTGACTCTGTGAGGTTGTATCTTTGTACGAGTACTGTTAATGCTGAACCCAAGTTCCGATCATTCAAGTCCTACCAAATGGACTTGATTTTCGACCAAGTTGACTTCAGACACGAGTACTGTTAATGCTGAACCCAAGTTCCGATCATTCAAGTCCTACCAAATGGACTTGATTTTCGACCAAGTTGACTTCAGACCTGTATAAGCTTTTAATACGACTTTTAGTTGTCCCTAAAAGTTTCAACCAAGTTGACTTCAAATCTAGCGTATCATATCGTCGCTGTCAATACGAACTATCGTAAGTGAAAATTTTGAGATTTTGAGTTAAGATACGTGTAGGGGGTAGAAAAACGCGTTTTTTTATGTCACAAAGTATCGTAACTGAATTCAGCGTCCTTCACACAGTGTAAAAGATTTTGTTTTTGACGTAACTGAATTTTGAAGTCTTTGAGTAAGCACGAACTATTGTAAGTACCTATACACTTACGATAGTTCATGGTTTCCTATTTCGCCCCATATTGGATTAACATTCAGTACGAACTATCGTAAGTGCCACTTACGATAGTTCGTGGTTTCCTATTTTGCCCTATACTTATTGTTTTTGAACTTTAACCTTAGAGTACGAACTATCGTAAGTGTAGGTACATAGGTAGGTACTTACAATTTTATTATTTTTTGTTTTTGTGAATTTCACTAGTAAGTAAATAGGAACCTTATAAAGTACATAAAATCTCATTAATATTTGCAACCGCAAGAATTAATAATACTACATAAAACTGTAAAAGAAAAAATATCAAAAATTTTCAAAGATCACCAAAATCTTTATTTGGCTCTCCTGAAAAATAGAGATTTTGCACTTACGATAGTTCGTATTGACAGCGACGATATGTATTATCTATAATGTATTTCTTTTTACTCTGGTAATGCCCCCACTGGTCGCTACTCGATTGAACTGTTGTACTTAACGTACTAAGACAGCTCGTTTACCACTAGTTGAAGAGGTAACTACTAAACATCCAGTCACGGAGTTAATCATTTGCTTGATACAAATTTCTTGACCCCGCCGGGAATCGAACCCGGGTCTCCCGCGTGCAAGGTGAATGCAGTGACCACTACGCCATGGGAGCTGACACTTATGTGGACATGATTCAGGTATAGCCCCATGGAGAGTGGCTAAACCCATATCCTATAACGTGATCTGAGTTTAACCATTTGTAGTGAAACTCTGAAGGTGAATTTCACCAATACTTTTTCAGTCCTTAGAACTCTTAGACGGCTTGTTAAGCTAACAGCCTGTTCAGTTCAATTTGATTCGTATAAGCTTAACAGGGCTGTTAGGCTAATGTTGGATTTCACCAATATCTATTCAGTCATTAGAACTCCTGTTAAGCTGCTAACAGCCAGTTAAGTTCCATTTAATTTGTATTGGCTTATCAGGGCTGTTAAGCTAACGGGCTGTTTGAGGCTGGAAAGAAGGTTGGTGAAATCCACCATAACAGTCTGTTAGGGACTAAAAAGAAGTTTTGTGAAATCCATCATGAGAACCTTTGAAAATCCTTTAAACAATTCATGTTAGCATCATGCCTCTCAGGTGAGTCACTACTCGGATCCTATATAGCGGATAAATCATCAGCAGACCCCGTACCTCCGTGAAGAGACCCCTTTGTTATCTCATGGGTTAACCCGGCTCAGACTTGCACGTATGTAGATTTGCATTTATGTTAGAGAAATGTGGGTTTCATAAGTCTTGTAGGAAAGGTCCTTGTCTCTGGGTGTCGCATGCAAGAAATGCACGACTGTAGTTATGTCCACAAGCTTTGTAGCAATATGGTTACAGTAAATACTTACATACCTTGGAGCTCAGTAATACTCAGTATCAAGCGTGCCGGGAGGCGCGCGAACGTCAAGAGTTCGAAGCGCCGCCCGGCCTATATTAACACGAAAGAGAATTTCATACAGTCTACGAATTGTATGTACACTAAAAATCGAGTACCTAACTGGGTTCCAATCGAGTAACTGGGTTCCGGAACAGCCGGAACTCTATGTCAGTATACTGGACACTTGAATATAGCATTCCAACACCCTAAATTTAGGGAAATAGAGCTCAGTAATACTCAGTATACAGTCTACGAATTGTATGTACACTAAAAATCGAGTACCTCACTGGGTTCCAATCGAGTAACTGGGTTCCGGAACAGCCGGAACTCTATATCAGTATATACTGGACACTTGAATCTAGCATTCCAACACCCTAAATTTGGGGAAATAACGCAATAATAGAGTTCTTACACCTCCTAAAACTTGTGGAGCTCCTACTTAAGACGTAAGCTTCAATCAGAGTATTTGTACAGGAGGAGGTCTTGTTCCACCACCCACCCTTTGGCAGCTGTACTATTATGTTGTGGTCTCAGCACTGAGGTTGATTCGTTGATTGCCATTTGGTTACAATACATAGTGCAGAGTGCAACATATCTCGTAAGAATGTGAGTACCTATAACTACTTATGAGTTGAGGTGTCAAGAGAGCTTTAACAGTCTAAAATCTTGATCTAGCGGACCATCTACAACCATTTTGTTACGATGTTTATTCTAATAATAGGTATATAATATTCGTAATATTGCTTCGAATAAACTTCCCCTTTTGACGGAGCGCAACAGACTGAAAATGGTCCGTCTAATGTGTAGTCCCGTCTAGTGCCCCTCACTTAAGTCTCATGTATGACTGACACAACACAGTCCGAGGCTACACCTTTTTAGCTTAGGCAGGCAAAGTGTTAATACTGATTGTACTGAGGTAGACCATTTTCACCCACCTTGGAGGTCTTTTCTGTTGTCATGTGGTCAACAAGAGAGAAAAAGGCAATTGAAAATGACACCTCTTATCTCTCACGCCAAATAGGTTGTCTTTGCCAAGAAAATCTCGGTTGTAAGAAACACTAAACTTATTTCGCTCTACATTTGACAGATGTTAAAGTAATAAATAAGTGCGACCTCCAAGTCCTCTAAAACCAGAACACTTCCCTCTGGACTGGATATGTTAGAAAGTCAGAGGTTTTCTTTTCGAAACTAATTTTAGTTCCGCTAAGGAGGATATGAATTTTCAACGTCAACACGTTAGCAGCCAAAGGTTCCCATCCCCATGTATGAAAACATCTCCCTTAAATGGGACTCTTTAATTCTTGGAATTTTTTCACCAAACAATTGCAAAATTTCGCTTAGAGGCCCTCTTTCAGATAACCGTTGAGAATAC
>NW_007377617.1:4601-26008 GCF_000475195.1 Diaphorina citri | reverse complement strand
TTGTTGTTGTTGTTGTTGTTGTTGTTGTTGTTCTTGTTGTTGTTGTTCTTGTTGTTGTTGTTGTTGTTGTTGTTGTTGTTGTTGTTGTTGTTGTTGTTGTTGTTGTTGTTCTTGTTCTTGTTGTTGGTTGTTGTTGTTATTATTGTTGTTGTAGGTAATAGGTATATATATCTTTTGTATGGGTGAATGCTTGTAAGTGTATGCTGAGTGAAAACAATGAATAAGTAAGTTGTAAATTGTAAAAGTGATAGTGTTACTACATAGGTTCCATGGATATCTTACTGGATTCCAAACAATCCCAATGATATTTCTTTTTATTTAGACACTACACACACGCTTAGACTGTCTGACGGTCTGAGCGAGTGTGGCTGGCCTTACCAACATTTTGTCCAGCTGGACTGTTACATGTTATTGGACACCCGTAGCTGGCCTGGGTGCAAGCCAATCATTAGCCACTATCTGTATCGTAACAATCATAATTGGTTTTGATTGTTTTGATAGTTTCATTGAATTGCGGATTCAATTACAGAACGTACTTTCAATTGTTCGCTGGGAATTCTTATGTGTCAATAACATAGGTACATAATACCTCTAAGACGTTAAACAGAAATAACTGCATATATCATTGATACCTACATACTCAATAATACCGATGAACAAATATCTGACTTTATACCGAGTGTAACAAAAAGCAACGAAGACGATTCTCCTAGAATTTCCAGGAGCGTTAACTAGGCTGGCGGAGACTTCTTTGAACCACCCAGAACGCAAGGTATTGATATTATTGATGACTTTTATGAGCAACACACCAATGTTGATTATTGTTCTTCTGCAAGTGATGAGTAATGTTGGTAATATAAAGCGTCTCATAAACTAGCAATGAGGCAACATGATGATCTTTGCTATGAACACGAATGTACATCTAATCAAATCTAAATCATGATTTATTTGTGGTGAAGCTGAGAGCTTCTTCACAATTTTGGTCGATCACAGCATTACTAAGAGCCTCCTTTACTATTTCTGACATATGTATTATCTATAATGTAGGGTTAACCCGGCTCAGACTTGCACTTATGTAGATTTGCATTTATGTCTTGCACTTATGTTAGAGAAATGTGGGTTTCATAAGTCTTGCAGGAAAGGTCCTTGTCTCTGGGTGTCGCATGTAAGAAATGCACGACTGTAGTTATGTCCACAAGCTTTGTAGCAATATGGTTTCAGTAAATACTTACATACCTTGGAGCTCAGAGATGAAGGATATTGGCATACGAATAAATGACACACAACTAACAGGCAATTACTTTGATGCCATTGTTAATGGCCATGCTGACTAGCAATGCTGAAGAACTCATGCATTTTATACGATAAATAGAAACAACAAGAACTGCAAGAAGAGTAGAACAAGTTAAATGGAAAAGTAGGAAATTGAAAGCTATGCCACAGAGGTGGGCAAGATGGATGCTATGCAATAAGACAATAGATGGAATCACAGGGATATAATATCAGCGAAAAACACAACAGTGACGAAAAGAGAGAAAAAAGTTAGACTTTGGAAGATTAGGGACAGCATACATCCAGAAAACGCACTGGAAGAAGGAAGACATTAAATCTGAAATTTGAAGAAGAATTATAATTATTTGATTTTATTATGTTTCAGTAGAGATTCAGTTTGTTCAGGTGTACACAGGCAAAACGTTACAACTGTCCACAGAGTCGACGGCCGTCAATCGATGTGGATCGACGGTCGATCGACTATATGTTTGGACACACGTATACACTATATGCAAGACACCACAAATAGAAAAGAATGCGAAAAAAATGAGATTCATAAGTTTAGAGATAAGAGAAGGGTAAAATTCTACAAATCGGCATTGCAATTAGAATGTAATGATATTTCAACATGATTAAATAGAACAGGAAGGGTAAGCTCAAAACTGAATAAATAAAGAACAGTTTTTGCTGATTATTTGACTTTGAACAAGCTTTTGACTCTGTACAACAGCCGGCTGTGAATCAATTCGATTTATCTTGAGAGTGTCAGACTTTGAAACATCGTTGGATTCATTGATTTGTACTTACCTCCACAAAAGTCGTCAATTTAAACTCTAGACTCAATAAAAGAGTTTAAATTTCTGCGAAGAGTAAAACAGGGCGAACTGATTTTTCCAAACTGCTGTTTTCTGAGGGGTCTGAGAATGACTTGATTTGTGTCCAGTATGTTTTGGTGACTGGAGGGTTAATATGCGTGTGACACAGTGTGATTGTCGACTTCCTGTCTTTTTAGATCTTGATATTTCCCAGGAGTTGTTGGTTATGCCATCTTTTGCGTGTCCAATATCGATTTCTTCTCTTGTGCCTGTGACCAAGTGTGTTTTGGTGACTGAATGTTTAATGGCGGGCTCAATGTTATTTATTATGTTAAGGCGGTCTCTTCCTGATCCCTGGGCTTAATGTTACTCGAATGCTCTGATTAAAGCGTTGAATTCTTCTTTCGTGCCCCGTGTTCTGTATTGATGGTAAAAGGGTTGAATTACTTTTTTATGGCTTTTCAAAGATATTTTATGCTTCCTACAGTATCGTCTACTGTCATCATAAGTGGTTCTTTCTTGGTACACCCATTATATCTACCTTTATTACTTAGTTTACAAGAGATTAGCAATATTTATTAGGTATATTCTTCGAGCTCTTGAGAACTGAACCCTAGGTTGTCCATTCCGGAATCTGTGCTGCGAACTGAAATGAGGGTTAACGTTTTAGATATCGAACGGAAAAGATGAGTTCCCCACGCTATGCTATGATTTTGAAGAACTAGGAAGTAAAAGGTCTCGCTGAAAATTTCAGCATTTGCAACAGCTTAACTCCATACACAAAAAGCCCACTCTGATGAGGCTTAGGTGTAGGGACAACAGCCCCCCAAAAAAAGGGTAAAATTCTACAAATCGGCATTGCAATTAGAATGTAATGATATTTCAACATGATTAAATAGAACAGGAAGGGTAAGCTCAAAATTGAATAAATAAAGAACAGTTTTTGCTGATTATTTGACTTTGAACAAGCTTTTGACTCTGTACAGCAGCCGGCTGTGAATCAATTCGATATATCTTGAGAGTGTCAGACTTTGAACATCAGTACAACAGCCGGCTGTGAATCAATTCGATTTATCTTGAGAGTGTCAGACTTTGAAACATCGTTGGATTCATTGATTTGTACTTACCTCCACAAAAGTCGACAATTTAAACTCTAGACTCAATAAAAGAGTTTAAATTTCTGCGAAGGGTAAAACAGGGCGAACTGATTTTTCCAAACCGCTGTTTTCCCCCAGCTTAGATTCTTAGATATGAACTCGGTACTGGATCCAGATAAGTTTTGAAAGATGTTTTAAAGAGCTGGTTTTCAGTGAAGAGCTGGTTTTGAGTGTTGAAAAACACACAATTGTAGTTTTAGTTTATTTTCCCTGTATTTGACTTTAAGAGATAAGTAGGCAGATACCTACCTACCTAGATAATTTATTACCTCACACCTCACAGTCAACTGTAAGAACACTCAATATTCGATGACTTCGCATTTAGTTGGTCTGTTTTCAAGTATCCCCAGCTATCTAATAATAACGTAATAACCTTAATACCTATGATACCTTATTGACAACAGCTTTAACGCAGTACCTACAAGGTATGCAGTATTCACTAGTAATTACTTATTATTGGATAATGCGATATGATAGGCAATAACAAAAACAATAGCGGTGCAGTTTTCAGCATTTCCAAGGGAATGAATGTGCATGATTGTGTAAAATTGCAAATCGATATATTCTATTCATTGTATTGCCTAAGACATAAGAACTTCAAAGATACCTAAGAATAAAAACTATAGTTCTTAGTAAGAAATTCAAAGATCATGATATACCTATGCACTTTTCTTTACATCACTTAAGTACCAAAGATTTACATCATTCAAGCACCAAAGATGATCGTGATTTTCAATACGAGAAAGATATTATCGGCTTAAGTGGCCGAGTGATAACGTCTTTGCTTCTTGTGAAGGTCAGGGGTTCGAAAATGAAAAGTTGAAATTCACTTCGTTCCTTCATCAAGATTTGAGCTTTACTAAATAATTGAACACAAACTTGATCCTGAAAAAATCTGCGACGCGGTGTATTTAAGGCGCCAGCCTAAAATGGGACTAAGAGCTTCTGAGAAGAATCCTTTTGGGTTATTATGGGATCCTGAGGTAAAAATTTTAACAAGTTAAGACTCGGCCCAAATAGGAACTGAGGCCTTCTAAGAAGAAGAGAGAAAAGGAATTTGGGATATAGGGATTGGAGATACAGGATACTGAGGTTAAAATTCTCCTAAATACCAAACACTAATGATAAGGTCCAAGGTAATCAACGAAGTCTAACCCAACAAAGGAGGACGTAGATATTAAGGAGCGCCTCAAAAGTCTAAACTCTAAACCAACAAAGGAAGGCTAATAAAGGAGCGTCTAAGCGCCACAAAACGATGATAAACACAACAACAAAAACAACAACACCAACAACGGAAAACACAATATTGAAAGGAATCCCTTTAGTTCACCGAATCACCGATTCTACACTCCTTAGAATTGTGGACCAACAGACAGGAAGAAAGACAAAAGATGAAGGTGCTTCTGCTAACCGCTAACGACCCAAAAGTCCCAAAAGAATCAAAAGATACCTTGACAACAGTGAGTGGGCCCCGCAACATCCAGTCACGGAGTTAATCATTTGCTTGATACAAATTTCTTGACCCCGCCGGGAATCGAACCCGGGTCTCGTGCAAGGTGAGTGCAGTGACCACTACGCCATGGGAGCTGACACTTATGTGGATATGATTCAGGTATAGCCCCAAGGAGAGTGGCTAAACCCATATCCTATAACGTGATCTGGGTTTACCCATTTGTAGTGAAACTCTGAGGGTGAATTTCACTAATACTTTTTCAGTCCATAGAACACTTAGACGGCTTGTTAAGCGAACAGCCTGTTCAGTTCAATTTGATTTGTATAAGCTGTTAAGCGAACAGCCTGTTCAGTTCAATTTGATCTGTATAAGCTTAACAGGGCTGTTAGGCTAACAGTCTGTTAGGGACTAAAAAGAAGTTTTGTGAAACCCATCATGAGAACCTTTGAATATCCTTTAAACAATTCATGTTTGCATCATGCCTATCAGGTGAGTCACTACTCGGATCTGCAGATAAATCATCAGCAGATCCCGTACCTCCCTCCATGAAAAGACCCCTTTGTTATCTCATGGGTTAACCCGGCTCAGACATCATCAGCAGATCCCGTACCTCCATGAAGAGACCCCTTTGTTATCTCATGGGTTAACCCGGCTCAGACATCATCAGCAGATCCCGTACCTCCATGAAGAGACCCCTTTGTGAATAACTGCATATCATTGATACCTACATACTCAATAATACCGATGAACAAATATCTGACTTTATACCGAGTGTAACAAAAAGCAACGAGGACGATTCTCCTAGACTTTCCAGGAGCGTTAACGAGGCTGGTGACCCTTAGGCCAGCCACTCACTATCAGGTAGACCTGATCAGATGTACCTGTCAGGTCTACTTGATACTGAGTGGTAGTCGAAAGCAATGGGACAGGTACATACCGAAGTCCGTTCATACTAACCCACCCCAAGTCCGTTGTTGGGTCTGGGTTCTAGGAACCGTTAGCTCCTCAGTTTATAGCAGTCATTCAGCATTTAGATTGTAATTTGACTAGGATCATCTAAAGGTCCGTTCCCACTTGTCGTTCGTAGACAAATCGTGTCGTGTGTAGTGGGAACACCCTCATTTAAATTACATTGCCTAAAGAACATTCGAGATCGAAGGAACGGAACGAGATCGAGAGGAAGGAAGAAATTCGGAATGAAGGAATCCCTTTAGTTCACCGAATCACCGATTCTACACTCCTTAGAATTGTGGACCAACAGACAGGAAGAAAGACAAAAGATTAAGGTGTTTCTGCTAACCGCTAACGACCCAAAAGAATCAAAAAATACCTTGGCAACAGAATGTTAGACAAGATACCCGAAAATACCTTTGTGACAAATGCGTAGACGAATAATAAACACATTTACATGTTTACAACTCGTTTGTCTCGTTAAGAAAATATTTTGGTGAGGACCCTTAGGCCAGCCACTCACTATCAGGTAGACCTGATCAGATGTACCTGTCAGGTCTACTTGATACTGAGTGGTAGTCGAAAGCAACGGGACAGGTACATACCGAAGTCCGTTCATACTAACCCACCCCAAGTCCGTTGTTGGGTCTGGGTTCTAGGAATCGTTAGCTCCTCAGTTTATAGCATTCATTCAGCATTTAGATTGTAATTTGACTAGGATCATCTAAAGGCCCGTTCCCACTTGTCGTTCGTAGACAAATCATATAGTGTGTAGTGGGAACACCCTCATTTAAATTACATTGCCTAAAGAACATTAGGAGAAAAATCGGATGAAACTCACAAGTGGGAACGGGCCTTAACAATGTTCCTTCTTCAACAAAATCTCCTGGCGGATTTGAACTCAACACAGCTGACTGCCCCAAAGTCCGTCAATGCTCACTCACCTTCACCAGAATCATTGAGGGCAACCGTATCCGCGGACCAATTGGCATCCTGCGCCGTTGACGTATCGTTCTCCATGCTCGGCGTTGCTTAACCGAGGTGACCTGATAGAGTGGTTAGGTCAATCGGAAGTCCCTTTCTGTGTCAGGCCATGATGTGAGGGGTCCCGGGAACTAGGAGAGGTGAGGTCGGCTGCCTGAAATCAGAAAACAAATGGGGTACGTGAGTAAAACTCTCTAAGATGGTTGCCCGTCCTCATCCCTTCACTTCAAGAGGAATTCTAGGAAAAGGTAATTCAATGACCAGAGGGGAATTCCTTAGAGGTACCTACCTATCTACATATATCTAGTTACTAGTACCTACCCAGTTGTAGTGGAATAACTTGAATAAGTGACATTACTTTAATGACACTTTTACTTTCTATTATTACTTGAAGGAATTACTATCGGATCGATTGCAAGAAATATCGACATTATCTGACGAAAAATTGCAACAATCAGGATTTAACTTCAAAAGAAAACTTACCGAAATTATGGAGAACAGGACAGACTGCTGCTGATGAATATTTTACTGTTTGTTACTGACCTGAAACCATAAAAAGATGGAAAAACATTAGATACCTAAAGCAGCAATCAAGCAAGTAATAGAAAATAGATTGATTGAGTTTCATTTTATTTTCACAAGGGCAATCATGAAGGGGAAAGTGGCAAGTATTTTGAGGACATCGTACCAGACTCCATCATGACTTTTCCCCCAAGACTGCCCAAGAGGTTAGACAGAGGGACGAGGTCATATCGTCCCGAATTTGAAGAGAGAAGGAGGGCATGATAGGAGAAAGCCAGCCGTTCCGAGAACAAACCTTGGCTGTTTATAAAGTTCACCTCAGGCGGGAATTGAATCCGCGACCTAGCGCTTACAAGGCAGACGCACTACCCTTCAAGCTGACTAGGCTGGATTGTAAAGTTGTAAATGTTTTATAGTAAACTACCTTACCAACCTCAGTGGTGCAGTGGTTAGGGTGGTGGACTTCGGATCTGGAGGTTGGTGGTTCGAGTCCAAGTCAAGTCAAAAAATTTAGCGTAGTGCATTAAGCGGGGAACGACATTTGTGACAAGCATTTATGCCTAACACAATTAAAATTCCTTTAGTAAACTATACCTTATTTACAATAGGTAAGGAATTGAATCCGCGACCTAGCGCTTACAAGGCAGACGCACTACCCTTCAAGCCGACTAGGCTGGGTTGTAAAGTTGTAAATGTTTTATAGTAAACTACCTACCTTATTTACAATACTTCCAATTCTAAGCATTCTAGCACAATACCCACAAGATAGCATAGAATTCAAGTAACAGATAGCTTAGCTCATGTTCAATAATAGGAACACCGATTCACCGATCTCCTGAACGGATAATGTTCGTTCTCGGAACGGCAGGCTTTCTAATATCCTCTCTTCCTTCTATCTTCGATTTCGGGACGATAAGACCATAGCAGTTACAGTTCCCTCTGTCAAACCTCTTGAAAAAAAACAGCTGACTGTAAAGAATATTGGATAAAACATTATTAACTAATAACTCTTGTAAATAAAACATTAATAGACAACAAATTAGAGGTTGAGGTGGAGAAGACAAAAAAACTAGTCATTCTCGGTAATCTCAGTCCAAATACCAAAGATTCAGACCGCAATGATGTCATTCAAAGAATTACGGGGATTACGTTTACTACTATGGACCAAGGTGTAGTCTGGACTCTGGTATTAAGTCATATTAGTTCCTCAGCATAACTTGGACATACAGGGTGTTGAGTCTTCAAAAGAGGTAACTTCGATATACCGGGTGGCATGTTACCTTGTCAAAGTTTAAAGCCCATTACCACAAACACTACTTTGCCATCGTTTAGACTGCTCTTAGATACTCGACAACCTCTTTTGAATTGGGTCCTATGATTGATCTTCAAAGAACTGGGTTCTAAGATACACCTCGACAATAATTTTTTCTTCTCTCTGTCTATCTTTTCTTCGATATACTTCATATCCTTGCAGTAAAGGGATCATTAGTTCCTCAGCATAACTTGGACATACAGGGTGTTGAGTCTTCAAAATAGGTAACTTCGATATACCGGGTGGCATGTTACCTTGTCAAAGTTTAAAGCCCATTACCACAAACACTATAATTTTGCCATCGTTTAGACTGCTCTTAGATACTCGACAACCTCTTTTGGATTGGGTCCTATGATTGATCTTCAAAGAACTGGGTTCTAACATACACCTCGACAATATTTTTTTCTTCTCTCTGTCTATCTTTTCTTCGATATACTTCATATCCTTTTCAGTCTCATTCTGGCAGGATAAACAAGGTATATTCTACATCTGTTTAGTCCGTAATAGTTCTCAAATTTTGATGGCATTTGGTACACACTTTCAGCACAGAAAAGGGCATTTGCTGCTTAAAGCAAAATTTCCCTTTATGATGAGGACTTAGGGGTATCCGCCTATGACCCTCTTCCGGAGAACAATCAAATAAATAGTTTTTTAGGAGAGGAATTGTGACGTGTGTGTGGGTGTAAGCCACCACCCTTGATAGAGTAATATTCATAAAAATTGAATAAATAATGTTCAATTTGTTTTGTATGCTATGATGAAAATTAAAAATAAGGAGACCCATAAAAGGTCATCAAGCCACACACGACACCCGTACCATAAGAGCAAAAACGGATTGCACCAAAAGACAGCCCAAAAAGGGTCAGTCCAAAAAGAGGTGGAACAGCCCATTCTATTCTATTCTATTATGGGACTGGTTGCTCCTCTCCCAAGAGAGTATGCAATTAACACTGCGACCTCTGTAGAACAGCCCATAAATGGCTACAAAAATAAAGTCAGTCTAATCTTTGATCTTGAACTAGTAACGTTACTCTATTTTTTTCTCAAAATTAAACAGATGAAAACTGGAAATTGCATCGTCTTCATTGAACCCCCACTGAGATTTCTCCCCATCTCCCTCTTCACATCTCCCCCACTGAGATTTCTCCCCATCTCCCTCTTCACATCTCCCCCACTGAGATTTCTTCACATCTCCCCCACTGGTTAGGTTTAACCCTTTATTCGTCTTCGGAAAGTCCTTGGTTCGAGTCTCGCTGCACTTTGCTTCCCCTTTTTTGTTCCGTCAGTCACCCGACCAGATATTGAACACACTTAAGGGAGCTTAACTTTAACGTTTTAAATGGGACCAGTTCTTCTAAACAAGGGATATTTTACTTATTCAGCATCGAAGATAACACGTTCAATGCACCAATACCCAATGGATCACTGAGGTTAATCAACTTTGCGCTTGGTTGCTATCAGGATGGGTGTTCGTCTCGGCAACCCTGCTCTGCTGGGTTTTTCCGCGGTCTTACTCTGCTGGGTGAGGTTAATGTGTGAGGAGGTGGTTTTCACTTTCCTTGTCCTATAAGAAGGAAAATATTGTATTCGCCAAATTTTTTATGGTCACTTTTTATTATTTTACTAGTAGAAAGGTACAAGTTTTACTCGTAGTAGATTTTACTAGTAGAAATACATAGTTGCATTTTAAGAGGATTTTTTCAAAGCTATATCATGACAATCCAAAGGGTAAGTACCAGTAAAACAAATGTTATCTAGAAGAGATATTGCTTCGTAATAAAGTGTTTCTTAATCTCTATTATATTCAAGTAGGCAGAGGATCTTAAGTACATGAGATAGGACAACTTGAATCTCAAGTCTGAAGAAGCAGAGGTGTAGAGTGTAGACCTTTAAGATCCCCTGAGACGTTCAGAAGAAAATAAACCAGCAATTATACTGTAGACCTCAATCAGGAAATGGGCCCCCATCACCATAAGAAACAAAAATTCGCCCATTTTCGTTATGACAAATTCACATGCCTTCAGGCACACTCCATTTGTTAAAGATCTAGGTTTACCTTGCCCTTGGAATCAATTTAATTTGCAGAAAACTTTAAAAGATACACCTATTTTTTCACAAATTTGATATCTTATATTCAAAATCAACATGGGAAATCACGTTTCATTCTAAATTTTTACCTAAATCTAAATGTAGACATACCTTCCATTACACAAGTCACAACATCTAACGTCCACTTTTAGAATTCTTCGGGTGCAACATAAATTTGACGAACAAAAAATGCTGCACATGTCCCCACATCAGCTAAATAAGCGTAGCCAATTGAAATATGGCAGATGGAAGACTAATCCAGATCTAGTTGCTGAATGCTGATGATAAGCTAACTGCTAAGTTATATTAAAGTGATATTGTCGTCTGAAGTTGATAAAAGCTAAAGTGGGCTATTTAGGTAAATGGTTTATGACTATGAATACACTATTTCTGAATGATTTATTTTCAAATCATGGCACTAAGTCATTTTCAGAAATAATGTTCTCTGAAGAGTCTTAAACTTGAAACTTGGTTAGCTCATGTAAAGAGTGGGCCGATTGTCTGGGTAGGTGTTAATGAGTAAAAAATAATCCGAGTTCATATGGACAATTAGTGTTGTTAAAGTATTAAACACTATCAATCATGCACGCATCCCAATAATTCACCTTAGAAAACTGAGTGCACCCTGGAGTTGCCAGCCAACGGTAGGTATGTGATATCCGAGACGGTCAACCGGCTAGGCGAGGTTAACTCCGTGCCGGAGGCGTTCTCTACCACCTAACCCTCAGAGCTCCATTATTTTACTGTAATTAGATATAGATATTAATATTTATTTATATTTGTGTTTCTAATTGTATTATTGTAAACATTGTTAACATACTATCATGTATTGTATTTGGACAGTAAAAATAATTGAATTGAATTGAAAATGTGGTCAAATTCTTAAATGAGGATATAAAATTCTATGTCTCGGCTGGGATCGAACTCTACCTATGCTTATAGACTGTACATAATTATTTTGTTTTAGGAAAATGAAAATTATTTTCCGAATTTCCGCTCAAATTTTCAATCATTCATTTTCTTTTTTCCCTTATTTAATAGAAAGAAAGAATAAAAAACATGGAAATTATAAATGTAGAAAATTTTCAACGTTCAAAAAAACATGACAAATGATTTTCCGTGTGTCACTCTAACAACTGACAAGTGACAGTACTGACAGTTATTCTAGGAGGGGAAATGAGGGAGTGGGAAAAGAAGTAGGGGTGTGGAGTGAAATAAGGAGTGGGGGAGTGTGCTCTTCCACTTGTCTCCTTTTGGATGAGAAGAAAATGAAAAGGGAATCAGCTGCAGTTGTCAAGTCACCCCCCTTCCCCAATTCACAGTCTTAGTGATAGTTAATTATAATGATTAGTTGTATAGGTTTACTAGGTCTAGATAGGGAATCATTGTATCATAGTTAGTAAAGGGTAAGAACCCGTTTGATGTATGTAAATAAATAAAATAAAAATAAAATAAGAAGAAGAAGAAGAAGAAAATACAAAGTAAAAATCAACCCCTAAATAATCCGAGTCCAATATGCATATCACTTATAGTATTGGACCTAGGGTCTTCATATAGGGGACACCAGGGGGTCCCTTAGTCCCTACCAATATAGACTGTAGATAAATAAATACATAATTATGTACTTATATGTATATAGATACATGAGTATGTGTACATAGATTATGTATATGAGTAGAGGACTTAGGGATATCCGCTCTTCCGGAGAACAATCAAATAAATAGTTTATATAGGAGAGGAATTGTGACGTGTGTGTAAATGTAAGCCACCACCCTTGATAGAGTAATATTCATAAAAATGGAATAAATAATGTTTAATTTGTTTTGTATGCTATGATGAAAATTAAAATAACGGGACCAATAAAAGGACATCAAGCCACAGACGACACACGACACCCGTACCATAAGAGCAAAAACGGATCGCACCAAAAGACAGCCCAAAAAGGGTCAGTCCAAAAAGAGGGGGAACAGCCCAAAAATGGCTACAAAAATAAAGTCAGTCTGATCTTTAGTCCGATGGAAGCGCATGGAGGGGAACCGCAACTTCTCAACTGTAAGTCGGACAGTTCTAAAAGTTTCACCATTCGATTCGGCGTGATGGGATCCCATGGGATCAACTATTCACATGCTTACTTGTTAATCAACGAGCTATTTTTTGACGAGTGCGCACCCAAAGGTCATCCGGACTTCCCAGTTGAAGTGGACTGTATGTACGGACATACAATTCTACGAGTGCCAACTATGGCCCGTATCCAGGATTTTATTGAGGGGTGGAAGGAGGGTATAAGTCCAGTGATGTACCTGGGGGATGCTTCAAATTTTTGGAGTCCAACCCATAGTAAAAGAGCAGAAATAAAGTCCGAGAGGATGGCCCGGCCCCCTTGCCCCCACCTAAATACCGCCCTGAACATATTATGTGCTTCTACATAACCACAAGTTGTACGTACTGGTAAAATATGTACATACTATTCTACCAATGTCATAACTTCATAAGGCTTGCGTCAATGCATATCGAAGGCGTCAAGGAAGAACAAATAGATATGTGAAGGACGAGGGAGGTATCTTCTAGGTGACTTCTAGTGCTAGGGTGGGTTATATCTAGAAAACTGTCTTTATGACTGTCGTGGATACTGTCTCTGGCATTCCTACAAATAGATAATATGTGAAGGACTAGGGGGGGGGACTTCTAGCACTAGGGTTGAAGGGTGGGTTGTAATTGGAAAATTGTCTTTGTGACTGTTGTGGAAACTGTCTCTGGCAGTCCTACCTCGCCTATTATTAATCGTCCAAGGCCAGCTCCTACATGGGTCTCATATTTTCTTAAGACTTTTTAAAGGGATCGATCCGATAACCAGGGCCAGAGCAAGTGAAAACTCCATTACATTACATTGAAATGGGGGTTTTTTCTGACGAAATTCCTGTGTGCGGAGTCCAGTATGTAGGACTATTGCACCCCAGTAAATGCAGTTTTTTTGTGTTATTATGTCACAACTTTGGTGCTCACTGCAGCATTGTAGGATTTTTCCAATATCTCAATAATCCTAAAATCCAATGTTTACCTACCATGCTGGCACCGGTCGCTATGCGCATTTATATGTCATAGCTACTCATTTTCCTCACGAGGCTGAGTGGGCCCCGCAACAGCCAGTCACGGAATCAATCATTTGCATGATACAAATTTCTTGATTCCGCCGGGAATCGAACCCGGTTCTCCCGCGTGCAAGGCTACAATATAAAATATCCATTCCAGCAAAGAAGAAGAAGAAGAAAAAGAAGAAGAAGAAGAAGAAGAAGAAGAAGACGAAGAAGAAGAAAAAGACCAAGAAGAGGAAGAAGAAGAAGAAGAAGACGAGGAAGAAAAAGAAGAAGAAGAAAAAGAAGAAGACGAAGAAGAAAAAGACCAAGAAGAGGAAGAAGAAAAAAGGAGAAGAATAAAAAGAAGAAAACGAAACCAAGAATAACATCTCTAATCTGCAAAATTGAAACAAACTAAATACAAACACATTTTCCTGTCCAACTGAAAACCGCCTGTCAATCTAGATTAAGATTTTGATCAGAAATTAAATTGAAAAACCAGGATTAAATCTAAATTGTAACCGAGGATTAAAAATCTTGCGGTTTGCATGTTGGGACCCTCTTCAGTGTGATCACTGTTTTGCGATAGCAATAAAGCTATGACTAATAGAAAAGGAATTTGAAGAGGTTTGTTAGAGGGAACTGTAACTGCTAAGGTCTTATCGTCCCGAAATCGAAGAGAGAAGGAAGACAGGACAGGATAAAGCCCGCCGTTCCGAGAACGAACATTATCCGTTCAGGATAAAATCCCCCCCGGGCGGTAATCGAACCTGCGACCTAGCGCTTATAAGGCAGACGCGCTAAGCTAACAATAGACTGGCTGTCCAACTGAGACTGAAGAGGTGTGTGAAGTTAGCACAATATTTTTGATTACCTACACATTGAGATATTGACACTTTTATTATTAATCATAATATTAACTGGTTATTGTACTGGGTTCTGTTTGTGAATTTGATGAAGATTTGTGTGGATACGTATAGTTACTATGTTGTTCTTTCATTTTGTCATTGTTGGATATGTTGGCATTAAGGCTTAGGATTGGTGTAATTTTCACACCTCAACTCACAAAATGTTACACCACGTGAGTGACGTAAGTTATTGGAAACGAAAATAACTGTAACCCTGTTTTGAATTATGTGGGGAAATAATGTGGTCAAAATCCCAAACTGATGAGGATAAAATTCCATGCCTCAGCCAGGATTGAACCCAGGCCCTCCTGTCCACCAGGCGATCGCCTTGACCATTACTTTACTTTACCTCTCCATTGCCGTTTTTCCAACGCAACGATCCTACTTACGAAAAACAAAGGAACTATATCTACATAATATTATGTATTGCATGACAGACACCGAAGCGAATACAATAGTCCGTCCCTTATACCTTTTTATTACTATTGTAATAGTAAAGGGAGGACGGACTAAAAATGTCAAAAGTGCAAAAAATATCGCGAAAAAATTCACCAAGATTTCCAGCGCACCCTGTTGAAAATCTTGCTACAAAATCTAATCCGTCTGTCAGCTATCTTCATCAGCTGCATTTTTTTATTTATTTTTTTTTTTTTTTTCCAGTTTCGAGTGATATCTTGTACGTGGTTGGTGGTGCTGCGTGTTTTTCGATCTTTTTTTTTTAAATAATATTTTTAATTTTTTTAAAAGATCGGTTTTTTACTGAGAATATTTTTTATTTTAATTATTTCAAGATACATTAATTGTTTTAAATTTAAAATAATTTATTGTCAGTGAATTAGATCGCTCTCGAATTACCTATTTTTTGTGGATTATTGGTTGGTAAAATACACGTGCTTTTCGGCGAAAAAAAGTGAATGAAAAAAAGTTCTCAGTGAAATGTGCGTTTTTTTTTTTTTTTTTTTTTAATTAATAGATAAAATTATTTCAGTAGGAATTAAAAAGTGTTTCTAGATACCTAATTGAAAAGGTAAATTATCGAATTACAGAAGCAACAGGAGTTAGTAAAAAATTAAATGAAACAAAATAATTACCTACCTATTAAAAGTTGTGCCTTTAATGGAAAAATTGAAAAATTTGACCTTTTAAAAGTTGACCAAATATCTATCCAACAAACCGTAGTTTTAAGCCACAAAAATGGCTTGTAAAAGATCCGTTCAAATAGGTACCTACCTAACTTTCAAGTCATAGGTATAGGTACATACTACCTGCTTAGTTAGGTATAATAATTTAAAATTACCTATTTAATATGGAATAGCTAAGCTACTTCTTAACTTCTCATCATAGTTTATGCTATCAACAGATCAACTAAGTGGTCAATCCACTTATTGGTAGGCATTTATGCTCCAATAATCCCCAATAATCCACTTTCTTTCCTCAGATAAAAATATCAACTGTCAAAATAACCAACAAGCTCTAAAATAATTAAATAAATAGGTACCCATTTAATGAAATAATCAATCACTGATAATACATACTACCTGCTTAGCGAGGTACATAAAATTAATTACCTATATATAGTTTGGAATAGCTAAGCTACTTCTTAACTTCTCATCATAGTTTATGCTATCAACAGATCAACTAAGTGGTCAATCCACTTATTGGTAGGCATTTATGCTCCAATAATCCCCAATAATCCACTTTCTTTCCTCAGATAAAAATATCAACTGTCAAAATAACCAACAAGCTCTAAAATAATTAAATAAATAGGTACCCATTTAATGAAATAATCAATCACTGATAAATTATTTAATTGAAGCATCCATTTAGGCTGGCATTGAAATGTTTCAAATAACCAACAAAGTGTGTGTTATTTAACCCAAAAAGTGTGTTTATGTGACGCTGAAATGGATCTTACAAGAACTATTGGATTAATCAAAAAATGGTCAAGCTGAACCAATAAATGGTCAAGCTAATCCAATAAATGGTAAAGCTAAACCAATAAAGGCTGTAAAAAGTGTTGAACAGTGAAGATTTGGATACAAAGTTTCCCCTATTCAAATGTTTTTCATGCATCCAAAGTTCAGTTCAAACTAAACTCATCATCCTTTTTTACATCTTCTATCTTCCAGTACCTATTTTGGTTATTTTTTTTATTTTTTTTTTACCTAAAAAGTGTAGAAAAAGAGAGGAATTTGTTTAATTTAATTCCTAGTAACCCAAGTGTAGAAACATAAGGAATTTAAATTGATTTAATTCAAAGTAAACTTAACATCATGTTTTTTTTTGTAAACCCCTTTGAAAGTTTTTAAATAATGCATTTTTTGCAATAGTGGAAAAAAATCCTGTATTGTTTCCTTTCTATTCCTTTGCAAAGTGTGGGTGTTTGGTGTTTTTTTTTTACCCACTAATTCTCTGATGTAGGTACCCCATGTGGGCTGTGAAGTGAAAATTGTTAAACCACACCATGGGCTTCGGATTAGCCATGAATCCTAGTCGATTTGGATTTAGTGGATTTCGCCCGGATTGGATTTTGTACGCGACCCTGCTGCTACTGTGTCAACCAGAATATTTATCAGGTAAGACTTTATTGGTTAAAAAAAAAAAAAAAGAAGTGATCATAATCTAATTTTAAGAATTGAAATTAAAAAAAAGACAAATTTGAATTTCAACAAAGCAAATTTGGTGAGCTTTCGAGAATACTCAGATTCTCATCATCAGACCAAAAATACGCGAGGTGTTTACTCTGCGAGCGCTGGAGTGAAGTTTAAAGAAGTTTGAACTGATTATGATCAGTTGATTAGCTGAGTAAAATTTAATCCAAAGTTTAAAACATCAATCAGATTGTTTAATCCCATGAGTTTAACTTAAACCAAGTACCTACCGAAAGTGTACCTACACCGAGAGCCCAGCCATGAGAGCTAGCTACAAAACAGGTTCTAATTTTTCAAGATAAAAAATACTTAATACATACCTATTATGTACTTAGTACCTACTTACTTTAATAAAATTCTTCTCTCAACTTTAATAAAAGTAAAAAAAAAAAAGTTAAGTGATTTTTCTTTGCAAGTGTATCCGTCTGAGCAAATTTATTGATATGATAGCATGATATTGATAGTAAATTAATAGTCCTGATTAATAAGAGTAGACAGTATCTGAGCTTGAGATCTTGGCATAACAAATTCCTCAACTGCACTGTCACAAGGCATTAGCCATTGTAACTCTTTGGTACAGGTACACCTAATCCTGAGTAAATCCTTAAGTATAAGTGCTGTCAGAGTAGTCTGAGAGGACTTGTCTTTTGTTTCTCTCTCTCTTTCACACTGCCTCCCTTCCTCCATCTCTCTCTCTCTTTCTTAAGCCATCTCATACTATGTATTCAGTTTTCGTTCTCTCTCTCTTTCCATCACTCTCACCCTCCCTCTTTTTCTGGTGGACATTTTCATCAATAGATACCTATTAATTATCACACTGCCACCACTAGTTTCATTATCATCATTATCAGTAGAAATATCATTGGGTTTCACATCTGAGGTCATTTTCTCTCCATAGATTAGCTCCCCTAGTCAGTGGCGGATAGTGAATGTATTACTCTTCATCCGGTATTACACTGAGTGGCGTAGCTTGTGTGTAATACTCGTAATGTGATACTGATAGGGTTCCATAAGTTTTAGGAGAAATAAGCCCCGGGCGAGAATCGAACCCGCGGCCGAGCGCTTACAAGGCAGACGCGCTACCCTCCAAGCTAACTAGGCTGGAGACGAAAATCGAAAATTGCCTGTTTTGAGGAAGAGCTTCAAGTTTTTGATTTCCAATTTTCCATTGAAAAGTATTGTTTGGATTTTATACTTTTACAAGAACTCGTAGCCCGTTTACCAGCTGGTTAAACCCTACTGACGCCATCAATATGCGATTGTAATGCTACGGTATTGTTTTATGATCTGGTGGCTAAGGTGCCTTATTGAGTGTTTATTACTCAAGAATCTCAAGATGTGACTCGTCAGAACTATCAGTAGTTTGTGCAGAATTCCATTAAAGACGATTTTATTTGTTTAGGGTTTAGGTAGGCATTTGCTTACTTTTATTGGCTTTTTGCACTATGGTAAAGCCTTCAAACCCATTAGGGATGTCACAACTTTGATTGGTACCACACACCACACTATTGCACAATTGCACTAAGCATGTTTTTGAATGCACTAAGCCTGACAAGGATAAGTAGAAGACGAAGAAGCAGTAGGGTTTGGGTAGGCATTTGTTTCATTGCCTTTATACTAAAGCCATTAGGGATGTCACAACTTTAATTGGTACCACACCATTGCAAAAACATGCACTAAGCCTGACAAGAAAAGCTTCAATTCCAGGCCTCTTGGATGGTCGAACAGACTTAAGCCTGATTCACACTATAGTGCCAGTCAAGGTCCGGTCACGGTCCGATCAAATGATTGTTGAAGGCAAGTAAATGCGAGTGTACACACTAGAGTCACTAGACGTTCTAGTCAAGGTACGGTAACGGTCAGCTCACAGTCAAAATTTGGAACATTCTCGCGACGAATCTTTTTGATCGGACCGAAACTGGACCGTGACCGGACCTTGACTGGAACTATAGTGTGAATCAGGCTTTATTTACATAGGTATCGAGCTTTTTCCACCACACAAGTTCCGACGGTCTGTCAAACCATCTGAGCGTGAGTGAGTGGCATTATCCAGTCTTAAAGAAACTTCTGCTAGGTTTATTGCACCCGGGAGAACTCCGGAAGTACCCCGAAATGAATAGGGACGCCACTTCCGTCCAATATTTGGGAAGATTACACGCCATCACTCCAATCTCACCAAAAAATTTACACCAATCCACAAAAACAAAATTTACACCAATTCCACAAAAACAAAAATACCTCGGGACCTCAGACCTGACCAAAAGTGTACATCAATCCATAGCATCAAAGATATAGGAATAGGAATAGGAACTTGTCTGTAACATGAAATAAAGACTGAACAAAGATAACCACACTAACAAAAATATCAAAACACATGTCAGAAAACCAGAAACCAAAATCGCGCCAAACGTACTCCCCATTGCAAAGGTTTTTGCAATGGGCGTCGTTTTGAAGATTTCCCCCTCTCCACAAAAAAAAAAAAAGTCTGATCTTTGATCTTGAACTAGTAACGTTACTCTAATTTTTTTCTCAAAAATTAAACAGGTGAAAACTGGAAATTGCATAATCTTCATTTGACCGCCACTGAGATTTCTCCCCATCTCCCTCTTGACATCTCCCCCACTGGATTTAACCCTTCTCCTTTTATTCAGTTCCGAAATATCTAATTGTATACAATTCACAATAATGCATGCCATTAGCGGATAGAACACCTGGTGTTATTTGTCATGGTCGGGGTTCGAACCCTCTGGTCGGTAATCTTAATCTAGCGCACTGGTGGTGCAAATGTTGCAACACTGTAATCAGGGCCGGATACTATTGTGACAGGGTCGGTCGTCAGGGCGGGTTGAAAAAAGGAATGGAAAAGAAATAAGGAAAGGGTCTTTTCACAACTGACTATACTTTTGTATTTCTTCTTCTTCTTCTTCTTCTTCTTCTTCTTCTTCTTCTTCTTCTTCTTCTTCTTCTTCTTCTTCTTCTTCTTCTTCTTCTTCTTCTTCTTCTTCGCCTTTTCCCGTGTACAGACGGGATCGGCGTTTTTCGTCAGCCTCTCAATCAGCCCTAGGTGATTTACTTTGGGCTGACATTTGGTTTTGGCTACAAAATATTTACGAGTGGATGCCCTTCGCACTCAACCTTTGCTATTTCTTTAGCAAGGAAAATTTTAGACTGGTATCCTCCCTGTTTAAAGCCCCCCCAGCCAGAATTCATAAATGACTATATTTTTTATAGACTCCACTTTTTACTCCACTCGTAGAAATTATTGACAAATGGTACAAAGTTTTTTCTTATTCTCATTTTACAAGTTGGCCCCTAATCGTGTTTTGTATATCTGGCCCTGATGTAACACACGAGGATTTTAGGGTTGTGCCAGGGAGTTGGGTTCATTCCAATTTCCTAGCAAGGGATGAGGTTGGAACATTAGGGTGCTTAATTGTGCAATGTGGAGCGTGACACAATATCAACCTTTTTTTACTTTCTGTTACTTATGTATGTATACATTTTTTTAAAGGTAATTTTTCATTTTGTCCATTTATTTTATTTGATGATGATGATGATCTTGATGCAACTTCCATGTTGGGTTCAGTGCTCTGCGAAATACAAAAAAAAAAAACATTATTGGTAGAAATCCGTTATAGGTGGAAATCCTACATTACTCGTGAAAATCCTACTCGACCAAATAAAGAACAAGCTGGGTCCGTCCCTCCGGGAATTTTTTAGCCCGTAGTTTATTCGATCGTGATTAGAGAAAATCAGTACCTATGTACCTACCTAATTTGTTTAATATTCAGTTTATTATCATTCTTGATTTGATTTTTTGATTTTACTTTCACGTAATGATTTAAAATCAAGACTAGAGCCCGTTCTCCCTTTATTCCCAAAATAAGGCTCAAGTCACCCATCCATTTATTGGCCTTGCTCGGCGTAGCCTAACATAGGTGACGCTAAAACCGGTCTTAAAATAACGACTGAAGTATTATCTAAAACTTTCTCGCTTTGAGTTCATAGGTCATCGCGACAAATTTCGAGATCAGAGCTCATTTGTGAGAGAAAATGTGAATAAAATCCCCCAAAAACCAGTTTTTTTGGTTTCTTGGCTTTATGGTTTTCTGGACAAAATTTGCACCACCATTTTCGTGTTCCTGATAAAAAGACCTTTAATTTGATATATAGGTCGACCAGGTTTGGATAACTCCTTCTATGGGGACAGACCGACCGAC
>NW_007377617.1:0-3849 GCF_000475195.1 Diaphorina citri | reverse complement strand
AGAAGAAGAAGAAGAAGAAGAAGAAGGAGAAGAAGAAGAAGAAGAAGAAGAAGAAGAAGAAGAAGAAGAAGAAGAAGTTAGTAAAAAATTAAATGAAACAAAATAATTACCTACCTATTAAAAGTTGTGCCTTTAATGGAAAAATTGAAAAATTTGACCTTTTAAAAGTTGACCAAATATCTATCCAACAAACCGTAGTTTTAAGCCACAAAAATGGCTTGTAAAAGATCCGTTCAAATAGGTACCTACCTAACTTTCAAGTCATAGGTATAGGTACATACTACCTGCTTAGTTAGGTATAATAATTTAAAATTACCTATTTAATATGGAATAGCTAAGCTACTTCTTAACTTCTCATCATAGTTTATGCTATCAACAGATCAACTAAGTGGTCAATCCACTTATTGGTAGGCATTTATGCTCCAATAATCCCCAATAATCCACTTTCTTTCCTCAGATAAAAATATCAACTGTCAAAATAACCAACAAGCTCTAAAATAATTAAATAAATAGGTACCCATTTAATGAAATAATCAATCACTGATAAATTATTTAATTGAAGCATCCATTTAGGCTGGCATTGAAATGTTTCAAATAACCAACAAAGTGTGTGTTATTTAACCCAAAAAGTGTGTTTATGTGACGCTGAAATGGATCTTACAAGAACTATTGGATTAATCAAAAAATGGTCAAGCTGAACCAATAAATGGTCAAGCTAATCCAATAAATGGTCAAACTAAACCAATAAATGGTCAAGCTAATCCAATAAATGGTAAAGCTAAACCAATAAAGGCTGTAAAAAGTGTTGAACAGTGAAGATTTGGATACAAAGTTTCCCCTATTCAAATGTTTTTCATGCATCCAAAGTTCAGTTCAAACTAAACTCATCATCCTTTTTTACATCTTCTATCTTCCAGTACCTATTTTGGTTATTTTTTTTATTTTTTTTTTACCTAAAAAGTGTAGAAAAAGAGAGGAATTTGTTTAATTTAATTCCTAGTAACCCAAGTGTAGAAACATAAGGAATTTAAATTGATTTAATTCAAAGTAAACTTAACATCATGTTTTTTTTTGTAAACCCCTTTGAAAGTTTTTAAATAATGCATTTTTTGCAATAGTGGAAAAAAATCCTGTATTGTTTCCTTTCTATTCCTTTGCAAAGTGTGGGTGTTTGGTGTTTTTTTTTTACCCACTAATTCTCTGATGTAGGTACCCCATGTGGGCTGTGAAGTGAAAATTGTTAAACCACACCATGGGCTTCGGATTAGCCATGAATCCTAGTCGATTTGGATTTAGTGGATTTCGCCCGGATTGGATTTTGTACGCGACCCTGCTGCTACTGTGTCAACCAGAATATTTATCAGGTAAGACTTTATTGGTTAAAAAAAAAAAAAAAGAAGTGATCATAATCTAATTTTAAGAATTGAAATTAAAAAAAAGACAAATTTGAATTTCAACAAAGCAAATTTGGTGAGCTTTCGAGAATACTCAGATTCTCATCATCAGACCAAAAATACGCGAGGTGTTTACTCTGCGAGCGCTGGAGTGAAGTTTAAAGAAGTTTGAACTGATTATGATCAGTTGATTAGCTGAGTAAAATTTAATCCAAAGTTTAAAACATCAATCAGATTGTTTAATCCCATGAGTTTAACTTAAACCAAGTACCTACCGAAAGTGTACCTACACCGAGAGCCCAGCCATGAGAGCTAGCTACAAAACAGGTTCTAATTTTTCAAGATAAAAAATACTTAATACATACCTATTATGTACTTAGTACCTACTTACTTTAATAAAATTCTTCTCTCAACTTTAATAAAAGTAAAAAAAAAAAAGTTAAGTGATTTTTCTTTGCAAGTGTATCCGTCTGAGCAAATTTATTGATCAGAATAAAGTTTACACGGGCGGTAAATTGGCAATCGAACCCGCATCAACCTAGCGCTTACAAAAATTCGCTGGGATTTTATTTTTAATTCAACTCTGTTTCTCTATTTCAGATCTCGAGCCAATATAAGCCACAGCCCCATGACCTTCACAACAAGTCGTTCTTGATTTGGCCACCAAGGCAAAGCGCCTTAAAACTCCACCCTTGGACTTTTCATCCCCCTCACTACTCGGTACAGTCGAATTAGGTATTCTTGACCTTATAAGCCGAAAACGGTGCGCCCAACAACGGACCCCTCAAACTTTCCGGTCTCATATCGCCACCAGAGTCCCTTTCCCTCGCTGATCATTCACGGCGCATGCGTGAAACATTTCCCGAGGTTAACCGATCATGTCCGAACTTCGGCCGATTCTCCCGAAGACGACCACGATCATTCCGCTGTCGAATAACGACATTTGTGTGACGTCACTGATCAAGGAGAAAATCCGAGAGTACATGATGAAGGGACAGGCGAAGGAGGTGGATCCAGGCGACGAGGCTTCCCCTATTAAGGTGAGTAAATGTATGTTAAAAATCTGGTGTGAACATCACACGACTTTCCTTATCCTATTGAATGATGCTTATTTGAGTGTTCTTTTTCTCTAACTTTTACAATATCTCTAACCGTTTTGCCGCTTTAGCTGAAAACAGTGAAAACCGCCAAAATCGGTCGAAATCTGTCCAAAAGCGGTCAAAATACCGCCAAGGGCAGCAACCATCTCAACCAAACGTTTTGTGTTGCATCTTTGTCACATTTGTGAACTACATACCAAATTTCAAGTCTCTAGCTTATACCGTTCCCGAGATATTGTTAAATTACACCGAAAACCGCCAAAAAGCGGTAAAATGCCGCCAACCGTTGCACCGGTCTTAACCAAAAGTTTCGTGTCGCATCCTTGTCACATTTGACAGTTACATACCAAATTTCAAGTCTCTAGCTCTTACCGTTCTCGAGATATTTTGTTTACAGACAGACACACACACACAGCAGACAGACAGACAGACACACGGACCAATGGCTGAAACTTGACCTCAAAACGTGTTTTGACACTAAAAACTGACCATCGAAAATTTGACCCGATTACATTACTTTCCTTCCTATAGGATAAGGAAAGTAAGTAAAAAGTACCTATTTACGCTGGTAGTATAAACCTGGTAGTACGCTGGTAGTGTAAACAAGGTATATTCTATTCTATTATTTAATAGCTTACTACTTACAGTACTTACCGATATGTAGGCACCTTTGAATCTTTGATCCAGTGAACTCTAAGGCCAGCCACTCACTATCAGGTCCGCCTGTCAGGTCTACCTGATGGTGGGATTCGAACCCGGACCTTCTGCATGGCAAGCAAGTGCGTTACCACTGAGCTAACTGTGTGCCTATACGCACTTGCAATACACGTACGTTTCAAATTGGACAAAAAAATTGAAATTTAACTGTGAACAGTTTCATATCGAAAACTATCAATCAATGAAATCAAATATCAAATTCTTTGTGGTAAAGCTGCCTAACAGACCGTCTGACAGACCAGGTCGAAAGTTTGTCCGCCACACATGTTCCGATGTCAGACCTATCAGACTGGGATCTGTCAGACACTCTGAGCGTCAGTGGCTGGCATTATTACTAGGTGCTGTCAGAGAGGACTTGCCTATTGCTTAAAAATCTGGTGTGAACATCACACGACTTTCCTTATCCTATTGAATGATGTTTATTTGAGTGTTCTTTTATCCTAACTTTTACAATATCTCTAACCGTTTTGTCGGTATAGCTGAAAACCGCCAAAAAACGGTCGAAATCTGCCCAAAAGCGGTCAAAATACCGCCAAGCGCAGCAACCATCTTAACCAAACGTTTTGTGTGGCATCCTTGTCACATTTGTGAACTACATACCAAATTTCAAGTCTCTAGCTTATACCGTTCCCGAGATA
>NW_007377616.1:306369-306958 GCF_000475195.1 Diaphorina citri | reverse complement strand
TACTGAGTTAGACACAAGTTTGAAACTCGTGATTATACTTGCTGATTTTAAAGTTAGAGAGGGAAGAATCGATGAAAATTGCTTGACGGACTGCCCGAAATTCGAGTTGCCAAATCCACACAGCATACTTTTCAGACAGAATTGTTACAGTTAAAATAGAATTGAAATTTTGTTAAATCTAAAAAGAACCCTTTGCATTGCCAACTTGCCGCGTAAAATATTGCCGTATTGCGATAGGACTTTGAGGAACATCTCGACTTATAGGCTATACCTCTCAGAAACAGCCCTTTGTAAGGGCCATCTCAGAGTAAACTCGCCTTTCACAAACGACCACCGGTCGCTAGTGGAAAAGCCTCAAAAAAGGTGAAATAGAAAGATGTGTGGGGAAACATAATGGAATAAAAACGGCATAGGTAGGAGAAGGGATAGATATGCGAACACCGAAGTAGAGAAAAACGCTAGATGAGAAAGGAATGGAAACGAGGGGAAAGTCGATCGAAGAGAGGAAACGAAGCCACGTAGGAAGAAGGGGAAATGTGCTTCGTAGGAGGGGAGAAACAAGCTGGGCCCGTCCCTCCGGGAATTTTTT
>NW_007377616.1:276726-298998 GCF_000475195.1 Diaphorina citri | reverse complement strand
TTTTGCAAAAAAAATTGCAAATTTAAAAAAAGCCATTTTAATCATCAAAATTTCATCTACATGATGCCGTTTATTTCAATCCTTAATTCCCAGCCGTTTCTGAGATATAAGCGTGGTTCGCAAATCACGAACCACCCTGTATTTCATAGGTAAAGTTTACAAATAAGTACATACAGGGAGAGAAAAACTAGGGAAGCCTAACCGAGTGACTGGGTGCCGGAACTCTATATCAGGAAGCTCGACACTTTGCTATCAGGAAGCTCGACACTTTGCCCTCAGTGTACCTACAATTATTTTTGATCTACATAATTTATCGAATCTCTGTGCCCTTCTTCTTAATGTTCCTCTTCTATCGAAGGTTGGAAATCAACATGGCTATGTGATGGCGGTTCTTAGCAGCTTTGAAAAGTTCCTCGAAAGAATATAATTTAAAGGAAATTTATGATAATTGACAAAGACAAAAAATATACCGAACATAACTTAAAATACAAAAAATCAAAGTCTAAAGTTACTTTAATTATACACTTTGCGCACTAAAATAAAGTCAAACGTGTCTAAAAACGTAAAAATCATCTATTTTTCCAGAGGGTCATCCAGTATTGTCAGTCTATCTTGAGGACTATTTTTACTAATCTTTTTTATATCATTTACCCTCTTTTTTACTTTTTCTCCCAAATCTCCCTGATTTGTATTTTGTTTCTATTAATTTCATCATTGACGCCAAGAAATACACAAAAATGAGAAACTACCTCTTGAGAAATTGAACAAATTGTTGTTTTCTTTAAGACACCTCTAAATTGATTTGGTTTTCAAAATATCCCTTTATCTGAGAGAAAAAGTAACAGTAATAGCCTACAAATTTTAAATCAAAGAGCATAATATAAGTAAGATATAAGTAATATCTACATTAATGTAAAGCTATAGGAATTTATTTTATTTTTATTTTTTTACCCACTGAGAAAGTTCATAATATAAAATTTTAGACCCAAGAGATGAAAATCGTAAAAAAAAGCATAGTCCTAGGATACACGGTGGGAGTAAAATTCAGAGTCCTCTGACAAACATTCGGATCAGGACTTGGTTTTTGTGGTCAAAACTTCGTTTTGTATTTTTCAAACCCGACTTTTATTTTGTCCTTTTTTTCCCCCTTAATTTGACTCGGCGAACTTCAGAAGATGATCTCATCCCTGTCATCTCTTTCCCCCTTATTTGACTTTACCACTCTCTCTCTCCACCCCCATCCCCTTAGTGTGGGAAGAGGGATGAAAGCTGTCCCCTCACCCTTGTCTTGAATTTCAGTTCAAGTATTTCAGAGAACTTTTTCTCTCTCACCCCATCGCTAATTTATGCATATGTGTGGTGATACTGAGTTAGACACAAGTTTGAAACTCGTGAGCTGATTTTAAAGTTAGAGAGGGAAGAATCGATGAAAATTGCTTGACGGACTGCCCGAAATTCGGGTTGCCAAATCCACACAGCATACTTTTCAGACAGAATTGATGCAGTTAAAATGGAATTGAAATTTTGTTAAATCTAAAAAGAACCCTTTGCATTGCCAACTTGCCGCGTAAAATATTGCCGTATTGCGATAGGACTTTGAGCTGCTTGACGGACTGGCCGAAATTCGGGTTGCCAAATCCACACAGCATACTTTTCAGACAGAATTGTTACAGTTAAAATAGTATTGAAATTTTGTTAAATCTAAAAAGAACCCTTTGCATTGCCAACTTGCCGCGTAAAATATTGCCGTATTGCGATAGGACTTTGAGGAACATCTCGACTTATAGGCTATACCTCTCAGAAAGAGCCCTTTGTAAGGGCCATCTCAGAGTAAACTCGCCTTTCACAAAAGATCACCGGTCTAGTGGAAAAACACCTCAAAAAAGGTGAACTAAAAAGATATGTCGGGAAAAATCTATCTTATATTATAAGAACGAGATCCATTCACAGTTCACATTTCATAGTTCACACACTGATCGCTCTATCTCTAGAACCACAACACCTAGAAAGCTGAAATTTGGTAGGAATATTCTTTTTATGGTCTAGGTGTGCAATAAGAAAGGATTTTGCGAAAATCTACACCGATCCTGAGATATGATCAATTTTTGATCGCTGAAATCTCCATAAGAAATACACAGAGTGCAGAGACTGCGGGATAGAAAACTTTTCCTCGCTCGCCTAATATTTGAGTTTCGTTTATGTTTTTAGTTTGATAACTACAAGTTCGGCCATGCCTTTTCCACAAGTTTGGCCATGCCTCGGGATGAACTAGCGGGATTCCGGAGCGAAGCGACGGAATTCAGCTAGTAATGGAATAAAAACGGCATAGGTAGGAGAAGGGATAGATGCGAACACCGAAGTAGTAGTAGAGAAAAACGCTAGATGAGAAAGGAATGGAAACGAGGGGAAAGTCGATCGAAGAGAGGAAACGAAGCCACGTAGGAAGAAGGGGAAATGTGCTTCGTAGGAGGGGAGAAACAAGCTGGGCCCGTCCCTCCGGGAATTTTTTTAGCCCGTAGTTTATTCGATCGTGGTTAAAGAAAATCAGTACCTACCTAATTTGTTTGATATTAAGTTTAGTATTAGTATTGAGGCTTCGTAGGACGGGAGAAAACAAGCTGGGCCCGTCCCTCCGAGAATTTTTTAGCCCGTAGTTTATTCGATCGTGGTTAAAGAAAATCAGTACCTACCTAATTTGTTTGATATTAAGTTTAGTATTAGTATTGATTTGATTTTTGATTTTATTTCATGTAATGATTTAAAATCAAGACTAGAGCCCGTTCTCCCTTTATTCCTTTTAATGTTTCCTAATAACTACCAATATAATGTTTAAGTCACCCATCCATTTATTGGCCTTGCTCGGCGTAGCTTAACATAGGTGACGCTAAAACCGGTCTTAAATTATCGACTGAAGTGTTATCTAAAACTTTCTCGCTTTGAGTACATACATAGGTCGTCGCGACAAATTTCAAGATCAGAGCTCACTTGTGTGAGAAAATGTGAAAAAAATCCCCCAAAAACCAGTTTTTTTGGTTTTCTGGACAATATTTGCACCACCACTTTCGTGTTCCTCGTAAGAAGACCTTTAATTTGATATACAGGTCGACCAGGTTTGGATAAGTTCTTCTATGGGGTCAGACAGACAGACCACACCGAAGCGAATACAATAGTCCGTCCCTATACCTTTTATTATTACTATTGTAATTTAATAAAGGAAGGACGGACTAAAAAGCTGCGAAGAGGGGAAACCCCCGGATATACGGAAAAGGGTGGAAAAGAGGGGGAGAAACTCGATCGAAGAGAGGGAAATAAAGCTGGAGGGGGAAAGAGCGTGAGGGGATAGCACGGATGAAAGTATGAGAGGAGGGGAAAATGTGAGACTAGCGAGGGAAATTTTTCGAGGAAGGGGGAAGGACGGTGGAAAAGAGGGGAAGTCGATCGAAGAGAGGAAATGAAAGCTTTGGAAAGAGGGGAGGAAATTTGAGAGGAGGAGAAATCATGGGACTGGCGAGGCTTGAAAGATAGGGAGAGAGGGGGAGGATAAGGGTGGGAGGAGGGGGCATAAGCTGGCCGGGGATGAATAATTATATAATCGATAACTACTACATCACACTCTCTTTCTCCTCTTCCGATTCGTTCTTTTTCCATCGCTTTGTATTATCGTTTGCAAAACACAATATTGATGAAAACCAAGATAGGAACGGGTGGGGGGCGGGGGTGGATTGTTCTGCTATCCGAAATTGCCACCTGGGGGGTTGCTGGTTGCTGTGTGTGAAATGGACACTTATCGGGGATCTCTCCGTTGGTGTTAGTTAGGTAATGGGAGTATTGGATGTCGACGAGGAAAAGGGATACACTGCCTTGGACATTTGAGAGACGGATGTTTTTGGGCCCAAGATGTTGTTGGTCACTGGTCCATTACGACAAAATGAGATAACTCTATCAGAACACTTGCTTTGTGCAGTAGAAAAAATGGGGATTCAGCTAAAAAGTAACTTCTGGAAATGTTCCGCAACTTGTGTCTAACTCAAAACTAAACTTTGAACTACAACTCTGAACTGAAATCGAGGTGGTGGTACTAAACAAAATGACTGGTTTACACTCTCCTTACTTTTTTCTACTTTATTAGGTTCGTATCTCAGGTATGACCATTTATCTTGATATTTTAGAATTTCGCCAGTAATTCTGGTCTAGAAAAGACGTCAGTGGATCTTTGCCCTCTAGCTAAAATGATACTTTGGCTTGGTTTTCAGCAGAAAGTTTTGGAGAGTGCAAATCAGTCATTTTCTAAGAACAATGCAGTAGTGTCAATGATTGAACGGTTATAGTGGTAGATTTTGAAAAGAAAAAATAATTTGTAGTTTGATATGAAGTAAGTTTATGTGTATATTTGATGTGTTGGTATTGTTGTATGTTACAGTGAGACGGGCATATGCTCCACGTACCTCCCCCTCCGACAATCCACGCTGAGAGACGCTCCCACATAACTGACTCTCCGTTCCACTGTGATATCTGTGGAAAGTATTTCTCTCGCAAGGATCACTATAAAAACCATGTAATGTGGCATACCGGTGAAACCCCGCATCGGTGTGACTACTGCGCCAAGACGTTTACTCGCAAGGAGCATTTGGTGAACCATGTGCGACAGCATACAGGCGAGTCACCACATCATTGCAACTACTGCGCCAAGAGTTTCACCCGCAAAGACCACATGGTGTATCACGAGCGTCAACATACAGGTGAGACACCGTTCCCGTGCCAGTACTGTCCCAAGGCTTTCACTCGCAAAGATCACCTGGTGAATCACGTCCGACGCCACACGGGTGAGTCGCCACACAAGTGCACCTATTGCATGAAGAGCTTCACACGCAAGGAGCATCTGACCAACCACATCCGCCAACATACTGGTGAGTCCCCACACCGCTGTCATTTCTGTAGCAAATCGTTCACTCGCAAAGAGCACTTAACTTGTCATATCCGCATTCATACAGGTGAATCCCCACACTCGTGTGAATTCTGTGATCGTACATTCACCCGCAAGGAACATCTGAAGCGTCATCTGCGTCAACATCTCCCTGGCTCTGAGTTCAATTGTATCATTTGCACTGAACCATTCAATGACAAGGCCAGCCTCCTCGAACATCTCCGGTCCCATCCCAGAAAAAGTTATACCCTTAGTGAAAGACCACTGTAGATTAATCTACTTATTCATAAGAGAATAGTTATTTGAGTTACTAAGTTCTACTAATAAGCTGTAAATTATTAATGTTTAGTTAGTATCAGGTTATATTATTACTGTCTATAAAATTGAAGAAAATGGACTGAACTTTTTTCAATTACTTTCAAAAACTCCGGAAAATTTCGTTTAAAAATCCCGTTTGTAAAAAATTTCTCTCGAAAAAATCTGGAAATAGGTCTTCCTTTTGAAGGAAAATAAATGGAATTAAGAAGATACCAATAATCTAGTCTATTTTTTATATTAAATTTCCCCGTTGGTTAAATAATGGCCAACCAATAATTTTACCCGATTTACTCTTTCCCTACCTTTTTTATTTTATCAAAAAATATTGCAAATTTCATCGGATCTCCCGCAAGTTTATCTAGTCTAAAAATCCATTTTCTTCAAGAGATTAAGTTAGGCCATTGTTGAGTCCCTTAACAAATTTCTGTGGACACATGTCCTCATGTTATTTCTTGCTTTCCTTTTTTTAATAATTCAGTAAAATGAATTATCTGTACGTTTTATGTTTTATTTTTATGTTTGATCTTCGTAGGTATTCTTTTCCATTATTTTTTCGTTCTCATTTATTAATTTTGCTTATTGTTTGTACGTTTACCATTACGTTTTGATTTTTTTCCCCAAGTTTATTTTATCAGTGTTTCTTTTCGTAACAACGCGTTTCATAACTTGACGTTTCGTTTAGTTTTAGGTGTTAACTTATTATTTTTTCCTACGAAACAAATCAATCTCTGTTCAATTGTAATCTTTGCAATTTGTTTGTAAAGCAAATGATTTTCACGAAAAAACTGAAAGTGTGAAAACTACCACCGGTATTTCAAAGTATCTTTCAGTGTTTTAGGGTAAAAGAAACTCCTTGATAATGCTATTTTCCATGTGGTTTGTTCAGAAACACGTGCAAGGTTGTGAGCTCCTCGCAATCCCTGAATTTCTTCCTTTATCGTCAAAAGGAAACGTAGACATCACTGTTATGAACAAACTGGATTCAATTTCCCTAGAAAGTTTTAGCACAATTACCAAGTTCCATCGGCTCGCAAGAGAATTAACATGAAGACTTTATTGTGCTAAACCTCTCTAACACTGTGTGCATATTGCTTTGTTCTATGTTTAAATAGTTAAGTGATAAGTCATTTATTTTTAGTACGACGAGTGAACGATTTGCCTCCGAAATAGATAATTTCAATTACTTATTTTTAATTTTTTATCTAATTTAAATCTACTAACGTAATATTTTTACTAACCTTTTTTATATCATTTACCCTCTTTTTTTACTTTTTCTCCCAAATCTCTCTGATTTGTATTTTGTTTCTATTAATTTCATCATTGACGCCAAGAAATACACACAAAATGAGAAACTACCTCTTGAGAAATTGAACAAATTGTTGTTTTCTTTAAGACACCTCTAAATTGATTTGGTTTTCAAAATATCCCTTTATCTGAGAGAAAAAGTAGCAGTAATAGCCTACAAATTTTAAATCAAAGAGCATATAAATAAGATATAAGTCATATCTACATTAATGTAAAGCTATAGGAATTTATTTTATTTTTATTTTTTTACCCACTGAGAAAGTTCATAATTTAAAATTTTAGACCCAAGAGATGAAAATCGTAAAGAAAGCATAGTCCGAGGATATACGGTGGGAGTAAAATTCAGAGTCCTCTGACAAACATTCGGATCAGGACTTGGGTTTTGTGGTCAAAACTTCGTTTTGTATTTTTCAAACCCGACTTTTATTTTGTCCTTTTTTTTCCTTAATTTGACTCGGCGAATTTCAGAAGATGATCTCACCCCTGTCATCTCTTTCCCCCCTTATTTGACTTTACCACCCTCTCCCCACCCCCATCCCCTTGGTGTGGGAAGAGGAATGAAAGCTGTCCCCTCACCCTTGTCTTAAATTTCAGTTCAAGTATTTCAGAGAACTTTTTCTCTCTCACCCCATCGCCAATTTATACATATGTGTGGTGATACTGAGTTAGACACAAGTTTGAAACTCGTGATTATACTTGCTGATTTTAAAGTTAGAGAGGGAAGAATCGATGAAAACTGCTTGACGAATAATAACTATCAAAAAAAATAATAGGTAGTAAACATATTAGACTGCTCTATTAAAATTAACTTTAGGAAGAAAAAAAAATATGTATTTATGTTGTCGTAAAATAATTAATTAAAACATAAGTTTACTCGGAAAAAAATAGTTGAAATTCAACAATAAAGTAGAAACACTGTTGTTAAAACCAGAAATATGTTGATATCTTTCTCTTTAATTTATTGTAGAATTAAAATAAAGTGAACTATGGATTAGATTGTAAATTTCAAACTACTCTTGTGTGAGGTCTGTTGTTTTAATGGCCTAACGTTTGACAAGGTAAATCTGCAAAAATACAGCAGCAATGGCATCATAGAAAATGGTACAGTGGAGTTGATTTGGACAATATTTGGTCCTTCAGGCTGGATATCCGGCCCGAAGGACCAAAAATAAAATCCTGTTTTTAAAACTCGTAAGTTCTTGACGTATAGTCATTATTCAGCTGACCTCACACAATGTAATATCTATTTATTATAATCACGTAATTATAACTAATTACATTATTTTATTTAATACATAGAATATCATTATCATAAGTCAACCATGTCTTGGTCTATTAATTTTCACCTTAGGCGTTCAACAGTTAGCTTGGTTAGAGGATAACAAACCGATTATAGTAAAGCGCAGCAATTCCACGCAAAAAGTCCTGGGTTCAATTCCCAGAGTAAAGGAGTAGTAAACTATTTTACCTATGTATCAAAATTGCCTTCTGAACGAATTCAAAGCAAAGGGATGAGTAAGGAATCATACGCACGGTTATACACAGAAAAAAAGAATATAATTTAAAGGAAATTTATGATAATTGACAAACACAAAAAATATACCGAAAATAACTTAAAATACAAAAAATTAAAGTCTAAAGTTACTTTAATTTTACACTTTGCACACTAAAATAAAGTCAAACGTGTCTAAAAACGAGAATCATACACACGGTTATACACAGAAAAAAAAGAATATAATTTGAAGGAAATTTATGATAATTGACAAAGACAAAAAATATACCGAACATAACTTAAAATACAAAAAATTAAAGTCTAAAGTTACTTTAATTTTACACTTTGCACACTAAAATAAAGTCAAACGTGTCTAAAAACGTAAAAATCATCTATTTTTCCAGAGGGTCATCCAGTATTGTCAGTCTATCTTGAGGAAAAACCTTCTTTCAAAACATTTCTACCCCAAGTCTATATGTAATAGTCTTAATGTTGAAGCTTTGAGCTTTTGCGCAAGCGCAGATTGAATATGGGACTTCGGGAATAAAATAAGGTAATATTCACAAGCCATATTGAAAAAAAATCAACATCCGTGGCTTATTCCACGAACGATTCTGGACTTCTCACCTTTTACTCCAAGCGCAGGAAATATTGACAAACGGTTCCTGCGCGTGGTGTAAACTATAGTCTTAATCATGGAGGTATGAATAAAATGGAGGAACAGATCCCTATCTCACCTGTACAAATGTTGGAAGACAAAATTTTCGAAAGGAAAAGAGGGATATAGTCTTAATGTTGAAGCTTTGAGCTTTTGCGCAAGCGCAGATTGAATATGGGACTTCGGGAATAAAATAAGGTAATATTCACAAGCCATATTGAAAAAAAATCAACATCCGTGGCTTATTCCACGAACGATTCTGGACTTCTCACCTTTTACTCCAAGCGCAGGAAATATTGACAAACGGTTCCTGCGCATGGTGTAAATTGTAAAAAGATTGCTGAGCCATTTATGGAATAGGTCTCAGACCGTCTAGAAAACCTTCATCTTAAACCATCTTAAGGCGCCTTTCGCCCCTTTTGTAGCTATATTTTCACCTGAAAATGCTGAAATCCTTTCGGAGGGCCCTTCTTCACCTGTAGCAATATTTCATCTGAGACCATCTTGAAGGGACTTTCACCTGTAGCAATATTTTAGCTGAGACCATTTTAGAGGGCCCAGACCATCAGCTGGCTAAGACCATCTTGGAGGGCCTTTCACCCTGGGGACTTTCACCTGTAGCAATATTTTAGCTGAGACCATTTTAGAAGGCCCAGACCATCAGCTGGCTAAGACCATCTTGGAGGGCCTTTCACCCTTCTTTATCCATCTTGGAGGGGCCTTTATTTGGCAATATCGTCAGCGGTGTCATGACAGCAAGGGCGTCGTATTGTGCGATTGCTTGGCAGCTTCCGACAATTTCTCGACATAGTGGACGAAATCTTTGGCCAAGGTCAAATGATGAGGACAGAGCTGAGCATCCGCCATGACTCCGAGACGAATTTCGTCGTTGTAGCTCATCAGGGAGAGGGAGAGACCTGTGGCGAAAGAAACAAAATGAGTAGAATAGAAAATACCTTGTTTATCCTGCCAGAATGAGGCTGAAAAGTCCCTTTACTCCCGCAGTCTAACACAAGGTCTTATATATTTCATAGGTAAAGTTTACAAATAAGTACGTACACGGAGAGAAAAACTAGGGTGCCGGAAGCCTAACCGAGTGACTGGGTGCCGGAACTCTATATCAGGAAGTTCGACACTTAGCTATCAGGAAGCTCGACACTTTGCCCTCAGTGTACCTACAATTATTTTTGATCTACATAATTTATCGAATCTCTGTGCCCAGAGTCTTGAAAAAGTGGACTGGAAAACGGGGGAATTTCATTTTGGTAGACACCATGCTTCCTATTGTACCGAGATGTATGTCCATTAGATTTTGTTCTCTTTTTCATTGAACTTTGTGTCTTTTGGTCCTAGAGCTTTGAATCTTTTCGAAGCAATATCCACAAATTTTTCATTCAGTTATCTTGGCTCGACACTTTGCCCTCAGTGTACCTACCATTATTTTTGATCTACATAATTTATCGAATCTCTGTGCCTTGAAAAAGTGGACTGGAAAACCGGGGGAATTTCATCTTGGTAGACACCCTGCTTCCTATTGTACCTAGGTTTATGTCCATTAGATTTTGTTCCCTTTTTCATTGAACTTTGTGTCTTTTGGTCGTAGAGCTTTGAATCTTTTCGAAGCAATATCCACAAATTTTTCATTCAGTTATCTTGGTTTCAATCAACCAAAATGAACATGGGCTTTATAGTCTACTTACATATATTGGCCTGAGGAGGCCGCCAGTACACCAAAGATTGGACCTCATGTCCTCCGAACAGTTTTCTCTTGTTGGCCTCCTTGTTATTGGTCTCAATCTGAGTGATTGTCACTGGATATCGTCTGGAAATGAGAAAGAATATTGTTGAAATTTTGAAATTAACCAGTTATGTTGTTATGTACCTACTATTTTAAAAGATTTCCATATATAATTTTATGACTTTCTTCATTTTTCCAAGTTGCCACAGCATTTACATCGGTCTTAAACTTTAATATAGTGGTTAAGGCGTTTGACTATGGATTTAAAGGTCTTAACTTTGTTATGCGGTGAAACAGCTCCTAAAGTGGCCTTTAACTTCTGCGAGTCTCTTTGAAGGTGTGTCTACCCCAAGTCTCGTCTGGAAGTGAGAAAGAATATTGTTGACATTTTGAAATGAACCAGTTATGTTGTTATGTACCTACTATTTTAAAATATTTCCATATATATAATTTTAAGACTTTCTGCATTTTTCCAAGTTGCCACAGCATTTACATCGGTCTTAAACTTTAATATAGTGGTTAAGGCGTTTGACTATGGATCTAAAGGTCTTAACTTTGTATGCGGTGAAACAGCTCCTAAAGTGGCCTTCAACTTCTGCGAGTCTCTTTGAAGCTGTGTCTACACATAGTCGACCGGCCGTCGATCGACGAGGTGGAACTATGTTTTCGAGGCAGTGTGGACGGTTCAGTCGACATCGATGGACGGCCGGTCGACTGTGTGTGGACACACCTTAAAAGCTCCTACTTAAAGTGACATTAGCGTTTTTGCGGGTCTCTCTAAAAGTCTTAAGTCTTTATTCTTCTCCCAAAATTAAATCCTAAAAATAAATAGGTGAACATTCCAAGGCTCTACTTACCTGGACAGAATGTAGAGGAAAATTCGAACGACGATCGATGGAAGTGGTGTAAATTGTAAAAAGATTGCAGAGCCATTTATGGAATGGGTCTCAGACCGTCTTGAAAACCTTCATCTGAAACCATCTTGGGGCGCCTTTCGCCCCTTTTGTAGCTATATTTTCACCTGAAAATGCTGAAATCCTTTCGGAGGGCCCTTCTTCACCTGTAGCAATATTTTAGCTGAGACCATTTTAGAGGGCCCAGACCATCAGCTGGCTAAGACCATCTTGGAGGGCCTTTCACCCTTCTTTATCCATCTTGGAGGGGCCTTTATTTTGCAATATCGTCAGCGGTGTCATGACAGCAAGGGCGTAGTATTGTGCGATTGCTTGGCAGCTTCCGACAATTTCTCGACATAGTGGACGAAATCTTTGGCCAAGGTCAAATGATGAGGACAGAGCTGAGCATCCGCCATGACTCCGAGACGAATTTCGTCGTTGTAGCTCATCAGGGAGAGGGAGAGACCTGTGGCGAAAGAAACAAAATGAATAGAATAGAACACCTTAAAAGCTCTTACTTAAAGTGACATTAGCGTTTTTGCGGGTCTCTCTAAAAGTCTTAAGTCTTTATTCTTCTCCCAAAACTAAATCCTAAAAATAAATAGGTGAACATTCCAAGGCTCTACTTACCTGGACAGAATGTAGAGGAAAATTCGAACGACGATCGATGGAAAAAGCTTGGTTAGGATGCCATAGTCCAGTTGACTTAGACTGCCCAAGTACAGGGCAGTCTGCTTGTTTAGAGCGTTGAAAAGCATCCACTGGAGAGAAAAAGCATAAAGCATTAATTTTTTATAGAATCACTAGTCGCCTGTTCTCTACCTTGTTTATCCTGCTGAGATAAGACTGAAAAGTCCCTTTACCACAGCAGTCTAAACAAGAGTCCAGCCAGCCTAGTTGATTTGGAGGGTAGGGCGCCTGCCTTGTAAGCGCTAGGTCATGGATTTCATTTCCTCCCGGAGCAACTTTATCCTAAAGAGGTAAGGTCCTTTCTCGGACCTCCGATGTTACAGTTCCTCCATCAAAGTTCTTAGGGAAAAAAATCTTTTGTGACTTGAGGACGCCTTCAAATAGAAACTAAGGCCAGCCACTCACTATCAGGTAGACCTGAGAGGTGGACTTTTTCAGCCGTACCTACCTGTCAGGTCCGCCTGATGGTGTGTGTGCTCATCAAGTATCAGGTAGACCTAAGAGGCGGACCTTTTCAGATGTACCTGTCAGGTCTACCTGATAGTGAGTGGCTGGCCTGATGGTATACCTGTGTAGTATGCAACGCTTCCAGTGGCGCCTCATAGGAAATATTGGTGGGCAGAGCCAAACACAGGAGGCCATGGAGGAGAATTAGATGGGGTGATAGATAGATAGGTACAGATAGAGAAACAGACAGCCTGGAAGAGGAAGAAAAGGAGGGAGGGAGAGGAAATGAAAAGATAAAAAATCTGGTGTGAACATCACACGACTTTCCTTATCCTATTGAAAGATGCTTATTTGAGTGTTCTTCTATTGTAACTTTTACAATATAGCGACATTTCGGCCCACCTCTCTGAAAACACATCAGGAGAACAATAACAATGGACTGACGTAAACAATCATAACGTAAAATTGGACACACACAACTGAGATAATAGTGATGGGGCGCCACAGATTTATGAAACTCAGGCCAGCCACTCACTATCAGGTAGACCTGACAGGTACACCTGATCAGGTCCGCCTGTCAGGTCTACCTGATGCCTGATGAACACAACGCACATACTATAAGACATTTTTTTTTTTATTCCAAGGTAAAACAAATAAGGTTCGTTCTCGGATTGACTGTCTCTCTTTTATCCTGTGACAGGATTCCTGTGACTACTGTGACAGGATTCCTGTCCTCTCTTCGATTTCGGGACGATAAGACCTCCGTAGATACGGTTTCCTCTATCAAACTTCTTTAATATGATGAGAGGCGGACCTTTTCAGGTGTACCTGTCAGATCTACCTGATAGTGTGTTTGCTCATCAGGTATCAGGTAGTCCTAACAGGCGTACCTGATCAGATGTACCTGTCAGGTCTACCTGATAGTGAGTGACTGGCCTGATGGTATACCTGTGTAGTATGCAACGCTTCCAGTGGCGCCTCATAGGAAATATTGGTGGGCAGAGCCAAACACAGGAGGCCGGAACTGGGGTGATTCGTGCAGTGGAGGACACTCTCCTGAGGAATGAAACGACAGGTGGACAACACTGTTTCCGGCACCTGTGGAAAAAAAAGCGGGGCATTGAGCAACCTTAACTATCAACTAAAGAAATCCTCTATAGGACCTTTATACCGGTAAAAATTGTCTTAATGAAGGTAGAAATAGCCCAAAATCAAAGTACCTACATATTGGCAAATGACTTTTTGTTAATAATCTCTAGGTCTCCAGTGAACAAGCCAACATTAGAAGAATACACCACGCAAAGGTCTATCGTATAAAGGTGTGTCCACACATAGTCGATTGACGGCCGTCGGGACGCGTCGCCTATTTATCGCGTGGAACAGTGAGATCGAAAGACACATTGGGGTTTAGAACAGCACGATCCAATGAAAATTCTTGACAAGCTAAATCAAATACATGTCATCACCAGACGGGTCTGGAATTTAGACCCAAAACGTCCAGAACTAAACAAGGTACATAACAAGGTACGTTCCAGCACTGAGTTAAAAAAATCACAACATTGTAAGTTAAATGTGATACTTGGCAAATCAAAAATGTCATTTAAAAGCCATCACCTCATTCTTCGTATGTTTGAAGAAGTCACGCAACGCGGCTCCGGTCGCGTACAGCTGAATTTCGCACGTCGCCGCTCCCGTGTGTTCACGTATGGATTTGATCACGTCCAAATGAATTGGCTCCGACCACGTGACGATCTTGCGACCGCTGAGCGAAATTGTCTGCAGGTAGTGCGAATCCGCCAAGTTGGGAAGTGACATCTCCTCGATGAGGACCTTGGGGGATTGGTAGATCAGCTTGGAGAGGTAGACGAGTTCCCGGCACACGTGAACTAGAAGGACAAACCTGCGGACAGGAAAAGGAAGAATATTATATATTCTGGGGGACCTCAAAACGTGTTTTTACGTAGCACTTAAAACTAAAGAAATATTTTTTCCATTTGTACCTATAAGACCAGCCATTCACTATCAGGTAGACCTGACAGGTACGGCTGAAAAGGTCCGTCTGTCAGGTCTACCTGATACCTGATGAGCACACATACTATCAGGTAGACCTGATCAGGTGTATCTGTCGTCAGATCTACTCAGAGTGGCTGGCCTAAGAAGTAAAAATGATGGTGCTTATTTTGTTATAAAAAGTTATGGTCCTTAAACTGCTCGAATAGAATGGGACTGAAGAGTCTTGACTATACCAAACCAACGAGGCAGGTACGAGCAAATGGTCAACTTACCAATAAATATAGATGGGCGTGTCCCGAATAATATGCAAGATGATGATAGGCAGCTGAAGGATGATCTTGATAACGATAAACCAAATCCATTTGAACAGACAGTCAATAATATTGACCGGGTTGACAGTGTTGATGAGAGATATCTTGAAGAGTTCATAGTTGATGTTCCGCTTGTAGATCTCCTTGCGAATGATCTTGAAGATGTCCTGGAAGAAAAGGGTTACAGGAATGAAAACATCGGAAAAAAGCAACTGTGGTAAGCCTCTTTTAGTCCTATTCGAGCATTTAACAAAGGTATATTCTGAGTGGAGGAATAACAGCCAAAAAAGAAGCCTGAAATTTCCCTTGTTAAGAAATAGCAAAGGTTGCGTGTGAATTGCACTCGTAAAAACTTTGTTGATAAAACTAAATGTTATCCCAAAAGAAAGCATCTTAAGGAGTATCCCACCCTTCGACCGACGTCGATCTTACACTGCCTGGACAACATAGATTCACATCGTCGATCGACGGAGTCGACTATGTGTGGACACAGCTTTAGAGCTGATTGAGAGACTGACGAAAAAAGTCAATCTCGTCTGAACACGAGAAAAGACGAAGAGTTCTACCTGCTGTGTATGGCTGCTCTTGTTGCTGTTATAGTTCTTGATCACCGTCACAGTCGTGATAAACAGCAGGATACAAAACGTCTTCAGATTCTGCTTGCTTTTCACGATGCGTTTGTTCTTGATGGGGTCGTACGTGGAGATGATTTCGTTCCAGTAGTTGGTGCAGGTCTCGCAGATGTGCTCGTACAGCTCGGGGATGGCCACCGGGGTCCGGAAGATGTTGGACAGGATGTTCTGCACGTTGTCCACGTCCATGTTGTCTGGAAAATGGACGAGGCATTTTCAGGGCGGTATTTAGTTAGAGGAAAGGGAGGGATTGTGTCAGGTCAGGACGGCACCAGCATTTGAGAAAAGGATCATCGGACATGATCCACATAAAGCAAGGGGTTCCACATCACTGTAATACAGTATTTTTCATGAAAATATTTGGACCAAAGAGACCAAAACAAACTGTGTTGGAGAGATTCATAGAAGCTTAACCCATCCTTTAGGGCTGTTTGCATCTACACCTGAGCCAAAGAGTTCTCATACGGTTGAGGATCACTTGAGAGAAAAGGAAGGAGGTGTTAGACAGAAAGATAAAAGGATATGGTGGAATAGGATAAAAGAGGTAATACCGATTTCAAAGAAAATTGAGGAAAGAGTGCAGTAAAAGGAGAAGAGTTAGGTCCGCTTGTCAGGTCTACCTGAGGGCCACACACTATCTATAGGGTAGACCTGACAGGTGAACCTGATCAAGTGTACCTGTCAGGTCTACTTAATAGTGAGTGGCTGGCCTTACCTATATTTTCATCAGCCATGATCCACTGGTTATGGTCCTCGTTCATCATGATCAGATCAGACAGGCCCAGTTTGTCCTCACTAATATAGAGGTGGTGTAGACGGACAATGATGTAGTACTGATTGGAAGTGAGAGGCACCAGGATGATCTGCCACGGTGGATAATTCTCATGGAGGATGTTGCGAAACACAATGTCACTGATGTACTCCTGGAAAACAGAGATGAATTAGAAGTGAGTTACCTTAGCCGTATTCTCCTTTCGGAATTCCCCTTTTCTGAAGAGAACTAGAATTTGTAACCCAGGTGACACTGCGTACTGCCATGGACACTATACGTAACCAGGGCATTGTCACCGTCATGCTACAGGTTAACGGAGCTCACCATTATGAAACAGTGAAACAGCAAGTGCTGGTGAGTGAGACAGGACGGTTTAGTGCAATTTTGGGTACCTTATTCTTATACCAAGATCGTATACCAAGAAAAATGTAGATTAACCTATGTGTAAGGTCAGCCACTCACTATTAGGTAGACCTGACAGATGACCAGGTCCGCCTGTTAGGTCTTCCTGATACCTGATGAGCACACACACTCAAAGCTTTTATCGCCAGAAACCTCATCCATTACATACGCGGATCTGCAGTCTTCTGAAACGAAGGAATCTCCCTGAACTACCCTCATATAAGCAGATAATAGTAAAGCTTCCAAGAACTAATAAACACAATAGAAATAACTAATAAACGACTAAAGGGGGCCCGTTCCTACTTGTGGTTCGGGAAAATGTCGTGTCTTGTGTAACGGGAACAGTCTGATTTAATTTACATTGCCTACAGGACATAAAAAAAAAAAAAAAAAAAAAAAAAAAAAAATGGTGAAAAACAACAAGAGAGGCCATTCACTATCAGGTAGACCTGACAGGTACGGCTGAAAAGGTCCGTCTGTCAGGTCTACCTGATACCTGATGAGCACACATACTATCAGGTAGACCTGATCAGGTGTATCTGTCGTCAGATCTACTCAGAGTGGCTGGCCTAAGAAGTAAAAATGATGGTGCTTATTTTGTTATAAAAAGTTATGGTCCTTAAACTGCTCGAATAGAATGGGACTGAAGAGTCTTGACTATACCAAACCAACGAGGCAGGTACGAGCAAATGGTCAACTTACCAATAAATATAGATGGGCGTGTCCCGAATAATATGCAAGATGATGATAGGCAGCTGAAGGATGATCTTGATAACGATAAACCAAATCCATTTGAACAGACAGTCAATAATATTGACCGGGTTGACAGTGTTGATGAGAGATATCTTGAACAGTTCATAGTTGATGTTCCGCTTGTAGATTTCCTTGCGAATGATCTTGAAGATGTCCTGGAAGAAAAGGGTTACAGGAATGAAAACACCGGAAAAAAGCAACTGTGGTAAGCCTCTTTTAGTCCTATTCGAGCATTTAACAAAGGTACCTACCTATATTCTGAGTGGAGGAATAACAGCCAAAAAAACAGCCTGAAATTTCCCTTGTTAAGAAATAGCAAAGGTTGCGTGTGAATTGCACTCGTAAAAACTTTGTTGATAAAACCAAATGTTATCCCAAAAGAAAGCATCTTGAGGAGTATCCACCCTTCGACCGACGTCGATCTTACACTGCCTGGACATAGATTCACGTCGTCGATCGACGGAGTCGACTATGTGTGGTCAGTGGACACAGCTTTACAGCTGATTGAGAGGCTGACGAAAAAAGTCAATCTCGTCTGAACACGAGAAAAGACGAAGAGTTCTACCTGCTGTGTATGGCTGCTCTTGTTGCTGTTATAGTTCTTGATCACCGTCACAGTCGTGATAAACAGCAGGATACAAAACGTCTTCAGATTCTGCTTGCTTTTCACGATGCGTTTGTTCTTGATGGGGTCGTACGTGGAGATGATTTCGTTCCAGTAGTTGGTGCAGGTCTCGCAGATGTGCTCGTACAGCTCGGGGATGGCCACCGGGGTCCGGAAGATGTTGGACAGGATGTTCTGCACGTTGTCCACGTCCATGTTGTCTGGAAAATGGACGAGGCATTTTCAGGGCGGTATTTAGTTAGAGGAAAGGGAGGGATTGTGTCAGGTCAGGACGGCACCAGCATTTGAGAAAAGGATCATCGGACATGATCCACATAAAGCTAGGGGTTCAACATCACTGTAATACAGTAGGTATTTTTCATGAAAATATTTGGACCAAAGAGATCAAAACTGTGTTGGAGAGATTCATAGAAGCTTAACCCATCCTTTAGGGCTGTTTGCATCTACATCTGAGCCAAAGAGTTCTCATACGGTTGAGGGTCACTTGAGAGAAAAGGAAGGAGGTGTTAGACAGAAAGATAAAAGGATATGGTGGAATAGGATAAAAGAAGTAATACCGATTTCAAAGAAAATTGAGGAAAGAGTGCAGTAAAAGAAGAAGAGTTAGGTCCGCTTGTCAGGTCTACCTGATGGGCACACACACACTATCTATAGGGTAGGCCTGACAGGTGAACCTGATCAAGTGTACCTGTCAGGTCTACTTAATAGTGAGTGGCTGGCCTTACCTATATTTTCATCAGCCATGATCGGTACGCAGTGTCACCTGGGTCACAAATTCTAGTTCCGGATATTTCCGCCGCAAACTAGTGTGCCACAGGTAGCGACAAAGTGTGGTCACTGAGGACAGAAGGGGTTAAGATATAGAGTTATAGACTGAGGAATGGAATATACCAACTTGTTCAAACTGACAGCAACATACCTACCTTGTTTAAACGAAAATAACTTTTTAAAACGGCGAGCATAGGACTGAAAACTCCTTGAACTAGACGCTAGGCACAAAGTTGTTTAACTTTAGTGATCTATTGGGAACTGGCGCATTTAACATTCTACGGCCACTGACCTGAATTCAAATGTGTGTCTCTTTTCTTAAAGGCGTTTTAACTGTACAGACTTACAGAGACTAAACAGTAGGTCGTTCGCGTCGAAATTGAAAGATTAAACTTGCTTGTTTTAGGTGGTATAACGTAACTGTACGAGGTACGAGTGTAGGAGAGTGTTTGTGACGGAGTTTTCTGTAGGTTCGTACAAGCTTGACCCATCTTTTGGGGCTGTTTCTCCCTACACCTAAGCCTCAGAGTGGGCTATTTGTGTATGAAGTTAAGACGGGGTTTTTAGCCGCCCACAGTATGTTCTAACAAATATTGTAGGATGGTTCAGAGTAGGACTTACCCAAGTACAACACTAACGCGAATGGCAGCAGACCTACAGCGCCCACAAAAGCGACGAAGGTGTAGAATGAGCTGAATACGTTGAAGAATTTCTTGAGCTTCCGCAACAAGAGTTTGACCTTCTTCTCGATTTTTAGCGACATTTCGGCCCACCTCTCTGAAAACACATCAGGAGAACAATAACAATGGACTGACGTAAACAATCATAACGTAAAATTGGACACACACAACTGAGATAATAGTGATGGGGCGCCACAGATTTATGAAACTCAGGCCAGCCACTCACTATCAGGTAGACCTGACAGGTACACCTGATCAGGTCCGCCTGTCAGGTCTACCTGATGCCTGATGAACACAACGCACATACTATAAGACATTTTTTTTTTTATTCCAAGGTAAAACAAATAAGGTTCGTTCTCGGATTGACTGTCTCTCTTTTATCCTGTGACAGGATTCCTGTGACTACTGTGACAGGATTCCTGTCCTCTCTTCGATTTCGGGACGATAAGACCTCCGTAGATACGGTTTCCTCTATCAAACTTCTTTAATATGAACTAGTAGAGGGTAACTTACCATTGGGGCAGACTTTCTTGTCACAATATTCACACATGATGGCCTTTATTTTCCAATTTTCGACCCTTAAAGTATGGTCCACCAAAATGGACCGTCCCGGACCGACTCAGCAAAAATAAATCTTCGCCGTCGATGATATGAAATTTTAAACACCTTACATTTTAGCGGTCCATATGCAAGGATATTTGAAGTTGATTTTGTCAGTAGATGAAAAAGATGATACGAATGATGATTTTCAATGAGGACTCCATATTTTTTTTTTTTTTTTTAGAAATGTCTAGGTTAAAAAATCTAATATTTTCATGTCTTTTATTGCCTAAAGTTTAGGCTGATTTGAATTATTTCGGGTTTGTATAATTTTCCACATATATTGTCTTAAAAAAATAGACTTCTTTCACCAATTATGGCGGGGGCTAAAATCAAAAACCACTCTTAAAAATCAAATAACTCGTAACTCGTCATAAAAGAGATTAGAAATCTTTTACTTGTGAAAATAATTGCACCGGATTATTGATTGTCTTATGAGAAATAGCTGATATTAAAGTCCACATACAAAGTTATTGAAAAGTCGAAGAGAGTTCGAATATTGTGAACAAAATGATAACATGATCGGAACTAATCGATGCTTGATTTGTCAGGGCGATTGTCGATTCCCCCGATTTCATACCGATTCCCCCGATCGCAAATTTTGAAGCCTGAGGCCGTGGTTATGAACAGGGCCATCGTAGGCCATCGTCGGCCTTTTTGCGTGTAAAGTTGGCGGGAAATTCGAATTTTTGATTTTTTTTTCCGCAACTTGTACAATCTGAATTCATTTTTTACTTTTTATCTTTAGTTTGCACGTTTATATTATACTTTTCATTTATATTAGCTATTAAAAACAAGCAAATTACAAAGCAAACAAAAATAAATATAAAATGAATTTTAAAAATTGCCGCCGGGACAGCTATCTCACGTCGTCCGAGCTCATCTCAGCCCTGTTCAGGCCGTGGTTATGAACAGGGCCATCGTAGGACAACGTCGGACTTTTTGCGTGTAAAGTTGGCGGGAAATTAGAATTTTTGATTTTTCAAGGGTATGCGTACATCCAGTCCATGGCAACCCTAAAAAAAAAAAATCGGGGGAATCGAACACCGGAAGTAAGACAAAATCAAAAAGTCGGGGGAATTGAATGCTGTCCATTTGTCAGCTTGACTTATGTAATATTTACTTAAATCAGTTCATCAAGGTACATATTGGGTACTTAGGTACCTATATACCCTTACGATTACAATAAATTTATCAATGGTAAATATAGTAGGTTAGGTAGCTGTAGGTAGGTGTTAGAGATGTAGGTACCTGCGAGATAACTATAGGTAGATACATAATAGGGTATCTTTCTTTTTCTAGTATTTCGTATCCAACTACCTACACACTATGAACTTAGAGCGCACCTGCCTCGTAAGCGCTAGGTCGCGGGTTCGATTCCCGCCCGGGACAAACATTATCGTAAACATACATATTTATTTTCTGGACATGGTCTTCACTTGACTGGTGTGTCAAGTGAAGACCATGTCCAGAAATATGTATGATATAGTACTTGACACATACCTCCAACTCAACAAAATTATCGTAAACAAGTTAAGGTTTCTTTTTCCGGGACAATAAGACCTCCTTTTATTTATTATTTTATTTTTATTTTTCAAAAGCTTCCCACTTAAGTGAGCTGAAATTACTCGAGAATTTGATTACTTAAGAACTTACCTTTTCAGTCCAAAGTTCCAGCAAAATACAAAATCTCAACAAACCTCACTGTTTAACTTGATATTCACTTTCTTTTCCTTAAGTTTCTTACAATATCGCACCAAATTTTCCTATAACTTTCAGTTTTCCTTCACATACCTCTGTGTATCTAACTTTTCGTGTAGGTAACCAACTTTCTGCCGTTTTCACTATAACTTTCTTCTAGAAAAATCCATCACTTGTGCAATCTTCAGAGGCAAGTAGAATTTCACTATCACTAAGCATTTATACCTACTTTCCGCTCAGAAATGCAACAGTGGACTTTACCGTCAACTAATTGGAAAAGCAATATGGGTGCCTCCGATGGGTTCGAAATGAAATTTACTCTTTGAAAATAAATTATGGTAAATTTATTGATATCTATAAATATAAATTTTAAATAAAATTTCTTGCCTAACTATCACGTCAAGTTCACGGATAAGACACCTGTTTGCAATTGAATCAAAAAATAAATACCTAATCTAAACAAATAAAAAAGTTTAATCATAGGTAGGTATAACTTGTAAATAAATAGGTAGGTATAGGTAACTTCCTACCTGCTGGACATAGCAGG
>NW_007377616.1:275057-276665 GCF_000475195.1 Diaphorina citri | reverse complement strand
AAAAAAAAAAAAAAAAACGACGCAGCAAATCGAGACGATAAAGCCAGGAATGAGTGGGTGGTGGGCTGGTGGGGGAAGATAAAGGCAGGAATGGGTGGTGGAGACAATGGGTGGGTGGTGGGGGGATAAAGCCAGGAAAGGGTGAGGGAAGATAAAGCCAGGAATGGGTGGGGGAAGATAAAGGCAGGCGAGGTGGTTGAAGATAAAGCCAGGAATGGGTGGGGGAAGATAAAGGCAGGAGGGGTCGTTGAAGATAAAGCCAGGAATGAGTGGGTGGTGGGCTGGTGGGGGAAGATAAAGGCAGGAATGGGTGGTGGAGACAATGGGTGGGTGGTGGGGGGCAGAGGTTTTATCGTTCTGTGAAATCAAAGAGAGAAGGGTAGAATAGGAGAAAGCCAGTCGTTCCGAGAACGAACCTTATCAAGTTGGAATTAGGATAAGTTCGCCCCGGACGGAAATCGAACCCGCAACCTAGCGCTTACGAGATAGAAAAATTCACCTTTATGGGGATACGGTTAGCCCAGTGGTAACGCGCTTGCTTGCTATTCAAAAGGTCCAGGGTTCGATGTCCACCATCGACAACAAATTTGCACTCGCATTAGGATTGTAAATGCATACCTCAACGAGTTACATTCTGAAATTCTGGTGTTAACGAAGAACCTATACTGTCTAAATGGGAAGTATTGTGTCTCTTATCGCCCATTTGAAGAGGGACATCTGGGGCATACTACGGAATGGGCATGCTACGTCACAGACAACACGAGTCTAATTTGCTACCGTGGTCACGGCCCTGCCCGCTAGCATATTTCGTTATCTTATCAACGCACTATTACGAAGACCTTTGTTTTTGAACTGAGACAAACACGAAAACCGTGATATACCTACATAGGTAGCTGGTAGGTAGGTATGTACCTAACATTAGGAAAGAAGAACATTAGTCAATACCTTGAATAAGACCTTTTTTTACGTATATCGGATGGTTCCATTTTATAGTGAGGATGTGTCGCAGTCGCAGGCCACATACGTCGATCGAAATTGCCGAGAGAAGAAAAGGTAGGTATATATATAGCTAGTGATAAAGCCAGGAAAGGGTGAGGGAAGATAAAGCCAGGAATGGGTGGGGGAAGATAATGGCAGGCGAGGTGGTTGAAGATAAAGCCAGGAATGAGTGGGAGGGGGAGATAAAGGCAGGAGGGGTGGTTGAAGCCAGGAATGAGTGGGTGGTGAGGGAGCGGGAGATAAAGGCAGGAGGGGTAGTTGAAGATCAAGCCAGAAATGAGTGGGTGGTGGGGGGGGAAGATAAAGGCAGGAGTATGGGGAGGGGGAGATAAAGACAGGAGGGGTGGTTGAAGATAAAGCCAGGAATGGGTGGGGGAAGATAAAGGCGGGAATGAGTGGGTGGTGGGGAGAACATAAAGGCAGGAGTATGGGCAGGGGAATAAAGCCAGGAATGAGTGGGAGAGAGGGAGGGGGAGATAAAGACAGGAGGGATGGTTGAAGATAAAGCCAGGAATAAGTGGGTGGTGGGGGGGAGAGATAAAGGCAGGTATATGGGGAGGGGGAGGTAAAGGCAGGAGGGGTGGTTGAAGATACAGCCAGGAATCAGTG
>NW_007377616.1:264353-275047 GCF_000475195.1 Diaphorina citri | reverse complement strand
GAGGCCGTGGTTATGAACAGGGCCATCGTAGGCCATCGTCGGCCTTTTTGCGTGTAAAGTTGGCGGGAAATTCGGGAATTCCCCTTTTCTGAAGTTTGTTTCCCTCTTTTTGGCGTGATACTGTCTGTTATAGGAAATCTAAACGATATAGGAAATCCAATATGGGGCGCCATCGGCAACGGTTCCGTTTACGAAAGGAAAATACAATTCTACAACTACAAGTCACCCACAGAAAAACGGACCTACGGGGACCTCGGCTGTTCAAAAGAAGACAAAAAATTAACAAATTTCCTTGATGTACTATGTACTGGGTGTATCAAATTTAATGAAAATCAGACGAACATTGTATAGTATGAGACGTACCCTAATATAAACTTGACTTTACTTGACGCACCCAAGCAATCAATGATCAAATATTTAACAATATTAGCATTTTACCTTAACATTGGCCTCCGTCACTGGTCGGCCCCGGAACTGGTTGCTCTCCAGAATGACGTGATTATCAATGTTGAATCCGCTAGTATCCCGCACCCACGCGTAACATCCGCGTCTGGACGTAAGCGAACATTTGAGATGCGGAAAACAGAGGCGGCGTCCGTTCCGCTTCCGCTTGTCCAATTGGCCTCCGTCACTGGTCGCCCCCGGAACTGGTTGCTCTCCAGAATGACGTGATTGTCAATGTTGAATCCGCTAGTATCCCGTACCCACGCGTAACATCCGCGTCTGGACGTAAGCGAACATTTGAGATGCGGAAAACAGAGGCGGCGTCCGTTCCGCTTCCGCTTGTCCACGATGTCTCTCTGGAATAAAACACGCATGCGTGGGGAATTAGACCGTGATGATGTCGGATGCGTTTTCATACGGCATCGCATGGAAATGATCAAATAGTTAAAACCCTTTCCCACTTGTCGTGAGTTTCACACATTTTTTTTTTTTTTTTTTTTTTTTTTTTTTTTTTTAGGTTTGACAGAGGGAACTGTAACTGCTATGGTCTTATCGTCCCGAAATCGAAGAGAGAAGGAAGACAGGATAGGAGAAAGCCAGCCGTTCCGAGAACGAACATTATCCCATCAGGATAAAATCCGCCCCGGGCGGAAATCGAACCCGCGGCCTAGCGCTTACAAGGCAGACGCACTACCAACTAAGCTAACTAGGCTGGCGAAAACTCCTTGAACTAGACGCTAGGCACAAAGCTGTTTAACTTTAGTGATCCATTGGGAACTGGCGCATTTAACATTCTACGGCCACTGACCTGAATTCAAATGTGTGTCTCTTTTCTCAAAGGCGTTTTAACTGTACAGACTTACCGAGACTAAACAGTAGGTCGTTCGCGTCGAAATTCAAAGATTAAACTTGCTTGTTTTCGGTGGTATAACGTAACTGTACGAGGTACGAGTGTAGGAGAGTGTTAGTGACGGGGTTTTCTGTAGGTTCCTACAAGCTTGACCCATCTTTTGGGGCTGTTTCTCCCTATACCTAAGCCTCAGAGTGGGCTATTTGTGTATGAAGTTAAGACCGGGTTTTTACCCACCCACAGTATGTCCTAACAAATATTGTAGGATGGTTCAGAGTAGGACTTACCCAAGTACAACACTAACGCGAATGGCAGCAGACCCACAGCGCCCACAAAAGCGACGAAGGTGTAGAATGAGCTGAATACGTTGAAGAATTTCTTGAGCTTCCGCAACAAGAGTTTGACCTTCTTCTCGATTTTGAGCGACATTTCGGCCCACCTCTCTGAAAACACATCAGAAGAACTATAACAATGGACTGACGTAAACAATCATAACGTAAAATTGGACACACACAACTGAGATAATAGTGATAGGGCGCCACAAATTTATGAAACTCAGGCCAGCCACTCACTATCAGGTAGACCTGACAGGTACACCTGATCGCCCACCTCTCTGAAAACACATCAGAAGAACAATAACAATGGACTGATGTAAACAATCATAACGTAAAATTGGACACACACAACTGAGATAATAGTGATGGGGCGCCACAAATTTATGAAACTCGGGCCAGCCACTCACTATCAGGTAGACCTGACAGGTACACCTGATCAGGTCTGTCTGTCAGGTCTACCTGATGCCTGATGAACACAACACACATACTATCAGACAATTTTTTTTATTCCAAGGTAAAAGAAATAAGGTTTGTTCTCGGATTGACTGTCTCTCTTCTATCCTGTGACAGGATTCCTGTCCTCTCTTCGATTTCGGGACGATAAGACCTCCGTAGATACGGTTTCCTCTATCAAACTTCTTTAATATGAAACACACTATCAGACAATTTTTTTATTCCAAGGTAAAACAAATAAGGTTTGTTCTCGGATTGACTGTCTCTTTTCTATCCTGTGACAGGATTCCTGTGATAGGATTCCTGTCCTCTCTTCAATTTCGGGACGATAAGACCTCCGTAGATACGGTTTCCTCTATCAAACTTCTTTAATATGAACTAGTAGAGGGTAACTTACCATTGGGGCAGACTTTCTTGTCACAATATTCACACATGATGGCCTTTATTTTCTAATTTTCGACCCTTAAACTATGGTCCACCAAAGTGGACCGTCCCGGATCGACCAAGCAAAAATAAATCTTCACCGTCGATGATATGAAATTTTAAACACCTTACATTTTAGCGGTCCATAATTTATTATGCAAGGATATCTGAAGTTGATTTTGTCAGTAGATGAAAAAGATGATACGAATAATGATTTTCAATGAGGACTCCATTTTTTTCTGTAGAAATGTCTAGGTTAAAAAATCTAATTTTTTCATGTCTTATATTGCCTAACCTTAAAGTATGGTCCACCAAAATGGACCGTCCCGGACCGACTCAGCAAAAATAAATCTTCGCCGTCGATGATATGAAATTTTAAACACCTTACATTTTAGCGGTCCATATGCAAGGATATTTGAAGTTGATTTTGTCAGTAGATGAAAAAGATGATACGAATGATGATTTTCAATGAGGACTCCATATTTTTTTTTTTTTTTTTAGAAATGTCTAGGTTAAAAAATCTAATATTTCAGGTATGTACCTAACATTAGGAAAGAAGAACATTAGTCAATACCATAAATAAGACCTTTTTTTACGTATAGCGGATGGTTCCATTTTATAGTGTGGATGTGTTGCAGGTCACATACGTCGATCGAAATTGCCGAGAGAAGAAAAGGTAGGTATATGTATAGCTAGTGAGAGAAAGAGCTAAGCAAGAAAGGATTATGAAGAGGAAGAAGAAAGACTGGAAGAAAAAGGTCTGGAAAGAGCAGGAGAGATTAAAGGAAGGGGGATACAAAGACAGAGAAAAGAAAGGTAGGTTAGGTATTGGGTAGAGACAAAGAAAGAGCCAGCCTGGGAGAGAAAGGGCGAAAGGGACGAATGGAAAAAGTAGGAGGAGGAGGAAGAGAAGAAGAATAAAGACCGGGTAGAAGAATGGAAAAGAGGAGATGAAAGGAAAGTAAGGACAAAGAGAAAGACTAGAAGAAAGAGGTCAGGAGAGAGTCAGTGAAATATAACGGAGGAAGGACAAAGAAAAGGAAGAGAGACGGAAAGAAACGTAGTTAGGTAGGATGGACAAAGACATGTAATATGAGGAGAAGAATAGGAAAGCGGAAGATAAAAGTGGGAGTGAAAGGAAAGAACGAGAAAAAGAAAGAGAGGGAGATACAAAGAAAAAGACAGAGTGTGCTAGGAGAAATGAAAGACAGGAAAGAGGGAAAAGCATGGAGGAGAATTAGATGGGGTGATAGATAGATAGGTACAGATAGAGAAACAGACAGCCTGGAAGAGGAAGAAAAGGAGGGAGGGAGAGGAAATGAAAAGATAAAAAATCTGGTGTGAACATCACACGACTTTCCTTATCCTATTGAAAGATGCTTATTTGAGTGTTCTTCTATTGTAACTTTTACAATATTTCTAACCGTTTAGTCAGTAGGTATAGCTGAAACCTACCAAAGAGTGGTCGAAAGCCGCCAAAGAGCGGCCGAAATGCAGCAGCTCTCCTAACCAAAAGTTTTGTGATGCATCCTTGTCACATTTGTGGACTTCATACCAAATTTCAAGTTCTTAGCTCATACCGTTCCCGAGATATTATTAAATTACACCGAAAACCGCCAAAAAGCGGCCGAATAGCCGCCAAGCGTTGCACCGATCTTAACCAACAGTTTCGTGTCGCATCCTTTTGTCACATTTGACAGCTGCAAGCCAAATTTCAAGTCTCTAGCTCTTACCGTTCTCGAGATATTTTGTTTACAGACAGACACACGGACCAATGGCTGAAACTTTGTATTTAGGCTCTAGGGACCTCAAAACGTGTTTTGGCACTAAAAACTGACCATCGAAAATTTGACCCGATTACATTACTTTCCTTCCTATAGGATAAGGAAAGTAAAAAGTGAAAAGCGGCCGAATAGCCGCCAAGCGTTGCACCGATCTTAACCAACAGTTTCGTGTCGCATCCTTTTGTCACATTTGACAGCTGCAAGCCAAATTTCAAGTCTCTAGCTCTTACCGTTCTCGAGATATTTTGTTTACAGACAGACACACGGACCAATGGCTGAAACTTTGTATTTAGGCTCTAGGGACCTCAAAACGTGTTTTGGCACTAAAAACTGACCATCGAAAATTAGACCCTATTACATTACTTTCCTTCGTATAGGATAAGGAAAGTAATAAATGTGGAGGAAGGAGGGGGGGAAATAGAGCCGAGGAGTGAGAATTGGAAAGAAGGGAAATGTATATCAGAAGAAGGAGAAGAAGAAGAAGAGAAAGAGAAGAAAAGATAATGGAGGGAAGTGGGGGGGGAAAGAAGATGGAAATAAAACCAAGGGAGCGAGGAAATTAGAAAGAAAAGAAGGAGAAGAAGAGGAAGAGGAGGAGAAGAAGAAGAAGAAGAAGAAGAAGAAAAAGAAGATAAATACCTAACATAGAGAAAGTGTTAGCTGGAAAGAAATGGGGGGGAACGGAGAAATAGGGACCAAGAAGAGAGAAATAAAATTAAGGGAGGAAGGGAAATTGAAAGAAGAAGAAGAAGAAGGAAAAGAAGAAGCTGAAGTAGAAGTTGAAGAAGAAGGAAAAGAAGTAGTAGAGTCAGACAAAGAATGAGCTAAGCTTAGGGAGAGAAGGAAGGGAAATGGGGAAAAATGAAGGAGCAAGGAGAGAAACATAAATTTAAAAGGAGGAAATTTAAACAAGGAAAAGAATGAAGAAAAAAGGGAGAGTGAGAAAGAGAGGGAGGGAGGGAATGGAGAAAGATAGAATGGATGAATACACAATGAGGAAGATATGAAGCGAAAAAAAAGGGAGGGAGGGAAGTTTAAAGAAGGAAAAGGAGAGGAGAAAGGGAGAGAGAGAGAGAGAGGAAATGAATAAAGAAGGAGTGTGAAAAAGAGAGGAGGAGAAAAAGAGAGAGGGAGGGAATGGAGAAAGATAGGAGAGTGAGAAAGATGAATACACAATGAGGAAGATTGGGAAGAGAGAGAAAAGGAGGGAGGAAAAAGGAAGAGCGTGGGAGATTGAAAAAAAAAAATAATGAGAGAGAGAGAGAGAGAGAGACAGAGAGAGAGAGATGTAACACCTTGTTTATCACACCTAGCTTGAACGCCGAAGGTTCCAGTTTCAATGCCCGAAGGAGTCGAAGTTTTTTTACTTTCCATTTTTTTTTAAACCTATCTGTAATTTGGGGATGCACTTGGCCTCTTAAGAACAGTGTGAGAAAAAAAGAGGGAGTGTAGGAAGGAGAAGAAGATAGATAATTAGATAGAAAGAGAGAGAAGGAAAGTGGGAGAAAATGTCTGATGAGGACAAAGAGAGAGAGAGAGAAAAAAAGTAAAATGAACTCGCCAATGATGAAGTTTTCTCTCTCTTTCTCTTACCCTTGCTCTCTCTCTCTCTTTCCCTTTCTCCTTCCTCTTCTTTATTTTCATTTCTGTATCTCTCTCCTCTTCTAACACTTTGCCTCTCTCTCTCTCTTCCTCTCCTACGCTGCCTCTAAAAGGAAATTTGCAAAGAGAGACAGAGATGGTATTGATAATGAGCAAGATAGGAAAGAGCTAGAGAGAAGGAAAGGAGGGGAAGGGACCGTCACCCGTCCGTGTACCAACCACGCGCAACGTTGTTTAACTTCGATGATCCATTGGGAAAATGGGATCTGATGCATGGTATTACTGCTCGTTATGTATCTCAATCTCAAATTCTTTGTGGTAAAGCAGAGCTTTTTTTTTTTTTTTTTGATATCACTAAGTGCCTCCTTTGCAATCAATTTCCATATTTCAATAATCTTTTTACATTGGTAGTCTCGCCACTGGTCGCTACTCGATTAAAGTAGCTACTCAATTATCTTCACGACGCTGAGTGCACTCCGAACTCCAAGCACAGAACCGAAAAAAACCTCGGCCCCGCCGGGAATCGAACCCGGGCCTCCTGCGTGCAAGCCTAGTGTGATACTCGGCCATGGGGGTTTCTCTGCTGGCTATGTATTATGTAATGCTACAGGCACTTACATAATGTAGGTAAATTAAATAAAAAAAAGGAATGTTCTAATGCTAACAATCAATGCTAATGTTACTTCTAATGCTAACATCAATGCTAATGTTACTTCTAATGCTAACAATTAATGCTAATGTTACTTCTAATGCTAACATCAATGCTAATGTTACTCCTCATGCTATACCAGAGAATCCAAAGAGACCAGGCACATCATTTATCATTTCAAGCTAGGGAGGGAAAGATAATGGGTAGGGGGAGGGGTATTAGATAATGCCGGGAGTGGGTGGAGGGGGAGAGAGAAAGAGCCGGGAGTGGGTGGTGGGGGGAGATAAAGGCAGGAGGGGTGAGAGGGGTCGTTGAAGATAAAGCCCAGGAATGAGTGGGTGGGTGGGCCTGGTGGGGGAAGATCAAACAGGCAGGACATGGCCTGGTGGAGACAACTGGGTGGGTGGGTGGGGGGATAAAGCCAGGAAAGGGTGAGGGGACAGAAAAGCCAGGATGGGGTGGGGGAAGATAAAGGCAGGCGAGGTGGTTGCCAGAATAAAGCCAGGAATGGGTGGGGAGATAAACGCAGGAGGGGTCGTTGCCAAAGATAAAGCCAGGATGAGTGGGTGGTGCGCTCGGTGGGTGCGGGAGAGATAAGGCAGGAAATGGGTGGTGGAGACAATGGGTGGGGTGGTGGGGGGATAAAAGCCCAGGAAAGGTGAGGGACAGATAAAGCCAGGAATGGGTGGGGAAGATAAAGGCAGCGCGAGGTGGTTGGAAGATACAAGCCAGGAACGGGTGGGGGGAAGATAAAGGCAGGCAGGGGTCGTTGAAGATACAAGCCAGGAAATGAGTGGGTGGTGGCGCTGGTGGGAAGATAAAGGCAGGATGGGTGGTGGAGACAATGGGTGGTGGTGGGGGGATAAAGCCGGAAAGGCTGAGGGGAAGACTAAAGCCAGGAATGGGTGGGGGAAGATACCGAGCAGGCGAGGTGGTTGGAAGATATTATTACGCTCCAGGAATATTCTGTGGGTACGGGGGAAGCATACAAGGGCAGGAGGGGCGCTGAGAGATAAACCAGGCAATGAGTGGCGCTGTGATGGTAGTGGGGCAAGATAACAGGCGCAGGAGGGTAAGTTGACGATCAGCCAGAATGATGGGTGGTGGTGGGGGGAACGATAAAGCCAGGAGTATGGGGAAAGAGATAAGCCAGGAATGGGGTGGGAAGGAGTAATGGCAGGCGAGGTGGAGTTGAAGATAAAGCCACAGGAATCCGAAGTGGTCTGCAGGGGGAGCATATAGGCAGGGAGCGGGTGGGGTTGAAGCGCCAGCAATGAGTGTTGTGGTGAGGGACGAGCGGGCTGAGATATAAGGCCAAGGAGAGGCGGGTAGTTGCAAGATCAAGCCAGAAGATGAGTGTCGTGGTGGGGGGGAAGAGATAACGGCAGGCAGTATGCGGGAGGGGTGGCAGATAAAGACAGGAGGGGGTGGGGTTGAAGGATATAAGCCAGGGGAATGGGTTGCGGGGAAGATAAAGGCGGGAATGGGAGCTGGGGTGGTGTGTGGGAGAACATAAAGGCCAGGATTATGCAGGCCCAGCGGACCGAATAGAAGCCAAGGAATATGAGTTGGGGGAGAGAGGGAGGGGGAGATAAAGACAGGAAGGGAATGGTTTGAAGCATAAAGCCAGGATAAGTGGGTGGTGGGGCGGGGAGAGATAAAGGCAGGTATAATGGGAGGGGGAGGTAAAGGCAGGAGGGTGGTGAAGATAAAGCCAGGAAATAAGTGGTGGTGGTGGGGAGAGATACGAAGAGATAGAAGGGCAGCTATATGGGCGAGGGGACCGCGTAACAACAGGACGCGGGGTGGTTGAAAGATAAAGGCCAGGAATGAGTGGGTGGTGGGCGCGGGAAAGATAAAGCAGCAAGAATCGGATGGGGGTAAAGCAGCAGGAGGGTGGGTTGAACGATAAAGCCAGGATTGGGTGGTGGGTGGGGTAGGATAAAGGCAGGAGTATCGGCAGGGGGGGATAAGGCGATCTAGGAGGGGTGGTTGAAGATAAAGCCAGGAATGAGTGGGTGGTGGGGGGGAAGATAAAGGCAGGAGTATGGGAAGGAGGGGAAAGCAGGAATGAGTGGGTGGTGGGGGGAGAGATAAAGGCAAGCGGGGTGGTTGAAGATAAAGCTAGGAATGAGTGGGTGGTGGAAGATAAAGTCTGGAATGAGTGGGTGGTGGAAGATAAAGCCAGGAATGAGTGGGTGGGGGGAAGGGGGAGAATATAAAACCTGGAAGGGTGGATGGGTGAGGAGGCAGAAATAGCGGGGGATTGCAAGATAAGGCAGAAGTTAGGAAGAGGGGAGAAGGGGGGAGATAAAGCATTAGAGCCGTGGGGGGGAGGGGGGTGGCGGGTCACATTGAAGAGGGATGAGGGAGAGAGAGGGGTAGATGTTAGGAAGGGGGGAGAGAGAAGAGAACATGGAAGAGGAGGGTAAGTTAAACAGAGAAAAGTAGATTGGAGAGGGTTGGAGTTCTCTACAGTAGTCTACAGGGTAGAGGGGGGAGAGAGAGGGTGCTGGTTAGATAAGGGCGAAAAAGAGGGGGTGGGGGTGAATGTTAGGGTGACAAGGAGGGTAGAAGGGTGAGCTTTAAACAGTATGATCCATTCCTTCACAGACTTTTTGTTGTTGTAGTTTTTTTTTTTTTTTTTTTTTTTTTTTTTTTGTTTGGGAAATTCTTTTAAGGGTGGCCCAAACAAAGCCCTTTTTTTTTTTTTTTTTTTTTAGCTTATCTGATGGGAAATGCTGTTAAGGTGTGTCCAAACATAGTCGATCGACATCAATCGATGTCATCGATGACGAGGTGAATCTATGTTATCGAGGCAGTGTGGATGGTTCAGATCGACCATGTGTGGATACACCTTTAGAATCAGTTTATCAAGATTCAAGATATATGATTTTTTAGCATAAAGTTCATTGCGGGCGAGAATCGAACCCCCAACCTAGAGCTTACAAAACTAATCTAAATATATTTACCCATTTAATGATGCTGAAATTGATGGATTTAATTTTGAAACACCCTGTACAAGCTGAGAGCGAGGGAAAGAGAGGGGAGGGGGGTGGGGTGGTTGGGAAATTAATATTTTAAGCCCTCGCCAAGCGCTCGCAAGAGAAAGAACGAGAGGCTAAGTATGAGGTAGGAGAGAGGAGAGGCGATTTCTACAACAGGAAAGAAGGGGAAATTGCTGTAGAGGAAAGGAGGGGCGAGAGATTTAAAGGAAAGGAGGGGAAATAGAGAGCTTTTAGAAATGCGGAGAGGGGGAACACGGGAAGTATGAGTGTAAGGTAGGAGAGGAGCAATAGAATACGGTATTTGGAGGAGCCTACTGGTACTGTGTAGAAATAACAGACGTTGGGAGATAAAACTCCTCTGTAGAATATGTATAAGAGATGAAGGGGGGAGGCAAATACTACTAATTCCTACTGTGTTAAAAAAGAAAGAAGAGGAGAAAGGGAATGTGTGCTGTGCAGAATTTAGAAGAACTGGAGAAGGGAAAAACTGCTGTTTAGAGGGAGCAAATAGGGAAAGGAATCCCTACTGTGTAAAGATAGAAGGGAAGGGAGAGGAAGGTGAAAGAAAAGGAGAAGGAGGTAGATACTGTTCTGTGTAGAATTAGAAGAGGTGGGGAGAGAGAGAGAGAGAGAGATACTGTGAGACGAAATAGAAAAACTGCTGTGCAGAATTTTGCAGAATTGAAGGGGGGAAGTGAAATAGGTGCTGTGTAGAATTCAAAGCGGTTGGAGGGAAAGAGAGAGGGAGAGGAAAACTGCTGTATTGAAACAGGATATGGAGAGCTCCCAATGTATAAAACATAGAGGAGAGGGTGGGAGAGAGAGAGAGAGGAAAGGGAGAGAGGAAGAGGGAAAGAAAGGTGCGGTTCAAAGCAAAAGAGGAGAAGGTGGGAGAGAGAGGGAAAGAGCGAGGAGAGGGAGAGAAAGGTGCGGTTCAAAGCAAAAGAGGAGAGGGTGGGAGAGAGAGAGATAGAGCGAGAGGGAGATAGAGAGGGAGGGAAGAGGAGGATGGGGTTATTGATGTGCGCAAAAAGTAGGGATGGGGAAGTAGGGGAAATAGATGGGTGGGAGGAGGAGAGGAGGGGGGGGGGGGAAACATGGAGCTTTTTTCATCATTAGAGAAAGAAGAAATACAGGAGAGGGAGG
>NW_007377616.1:237347-264274 GCF_000475195.1 Diaphorina citri | reverse complement strand
GGGGGGGGAGGGGGGAAAGAGGGGGGGGGGGGGGGGGGGGGGGGGGGGGGGGGGTAAACATGGAGCTTTTTTCATCATTAGAGAAAGAAGAGATACAGGAGAGGGAGGAGGGAAGGAAATAATGGGAGAGAAGAAGAAGAGAGAAAGGGAGGAAAATACAGTCGAACCTGGATATAAGAGAAAATTTTCTGGGCCCTTCGTGCTGGACCTCGATATAAAACAAACTGGATATAGTGGAAACCTGGATATAAGAGAGAAAAAAGGGTGGTCCCCTGGATTCTCTTATATCCAGGTTCGACTGTAATATAAAAGAACGAGAGAGGGAAATTTTGAGAGAAGGGAGGAAAGGAGAAGAGGGAAAGAGAGAAATAAGGCAAGAGTGAAGAAAGAAAAGATGAGAAAGAAAACAAAATCTATAGAGATAGAGGGATATTTTGTGAATAGGCGGGAATGAGATGGAGAGATAAAAGCAAGATGAATAAAGAAGACAAGTAAGGATAGAGAGAGAGAGAAGAAAGAGCTTGAGGAATAGAGAGAGGGAGGGAAAGGACATAACGGAGGGTGAAAGGGAGAGAGATAAAAGACAAAGAGAGAAGGAGAAAGGAGTAAAAAGGGAGGAAGGGAAATAATACACAAAAAGAGCTATGGGAAGGAATCGAGAATCGGGAGGAGAAAGAGATAAAAGAAACGTCTAGAGAGAAAGGGAGAGAGATAAAAAGAAGAGCTTGTGGTAAAGGGGAAAGGAAGAGAGAAAGGGAGGGAATATAGAAAGGGCTAGAGAGAGGGAGTTTTAGAGAAAGAGAGAGGTCACCGGAAAAAAGGAAAGAGGGAGAGGGAGATAATTTTAAAAAAGAATCGAACTCCCAGGAGAAAGGATAGAAAATTAGAGAAAGAGATAGAAGAGGGAGTGAGAGAGAAAGAGATAGGAACAAAAACGCCTAGAAAAGGAAAAAGATAGAAAAGGGATTGAAAGAAGAGAGACAACACCAAAGGATCTGAAGTAAAGAGAGAGAGAGAGAGAGAGGGGACAATGGGACATTAGAGATTTGCTAATAGAAGCATAGAGGGAAGAGGAAGAGGAGAAAGCGCTTTGAGAGCAAAAAGGAGGGAGAGAAAGAAAAGAGAGAGAAAGAGAGGATGGAAATAGAAAGAGGGAGGGAAGGATGAAATACAGAGAGGGGAGGAAAAGGTTTTGATAAATGGGATTTCTCCTCCTATATTGCCAGAGGGAGAGAGAAAGAGAAGGGAGCTATAGAGAGTGTAGATTGAAAGAGAGAGAGAGAGCCTGTGAAAGAACAAGAGGGCGTAGAGGGAAAGAGGGAGAGAGCTGGGATAAACGTTGAGGGAAATTTGAAAGTTCAGAAAAAGGGAGAGAGAGAGAGGGAAGAGGAGAAAGCGCTTTGAGAGCAAAAAGGAGGGAGAGAAAGAGAGAGGATGGAAATAGAAAGAGGGAAGGATGAAATACAGAGAGGGGAGGAAAAGGTTTTGATAAATGGGATTTCTCTTCCTATATTGCCAGAGGGAGAGAGAAAGAGAAGGGAGAGATAGAGAGTGTAGATTGAAAGAGAGAGAGAGAGCCTGTGAAAGAACAAGAGGGCGTAGAGGGAGAGAGCTGGGATAAACGTTGAGGGAAATTTGAAAGTTCAGAAAAAGGGAGAGAGAGAGAGAAAGAGAGACTTCCGCAAATACCCCGGATGAAGAGAAAGATGGAGAATGAGAAGAAAGAGTAGATGAAGAGAGAGGAAGCATTGAGAGCCTTGAAAAAGGGTAGGAAGAAAAAATTGGAGAGAGAGAGAGAGAGAGAAAGGAAGAAAAAGCAAAGAGAGAGAGAGAGAGAGAAGGAAAGTGGGAGAATACAGAAGAAAGACAAGGAAGGAAGAAAAAGGGAAGCATTGAGAGATTTATAAAGGAAAGAGAGAGAGAGAGAGAGAGAGAAAAGAAAGAGAGGAAGCATTGAGAGAGAGAGAGAGAGAGAGCTCTGAATCTCTGATAGAATAAAGGTGGGAGAAAGAGGGAGCAAGGGGTAATTTGAACGAAAGCCAGGCGAGAGAATGAGAGAAGAACAGAAATTAGAGAGAGAGAGGGGGGGGGAGGGGGAGAGAGGTATTGGCAAAGAAATGGTAAGAGGAGAGAGGAAGAGGAATTGATGAAGGAGAAAAGTACTGAGAGAGATAGAGGGGGAGAGGGAGAAAGAGAGAGGAAGAAAATGGATCATAGTGGATGTACTATAAAAATAAAACTATACTAAAGGATAGGAAAAGATAATCCAGGTAAGAGGTTTTGATAGAGGGATTCTTGGCGGGATCTTTTTTTATGCCACGAAGTGGTATTTTTTGGGGGGATCTCATAACTTTTTGCAGAAACAGGGACTGTAACTGCTATGGTCTTATCGTCCCAAAATTGAAGAAACAAGAAAGATTTGATAGGAGAAAGCCAATCGTTCCTAGGACAAACCTTATCTGTTCAGGATGAAATCCGCCCCGGGCGGGAATCGAACCCTCGGCTAAGCTCTTAAAAGGCAGACGCGGTACCAACCAACCTAACTAGGCTGGCAATAAGAACTCACTCAAAACAACCACAAATCTAACAAAAGTGTAAAGAAACTTCTTCACATAGTGCAAAAGAGGGTTCGATTCCCAAAAAAATAGAAAATATTTCGCAAACTCAGATGTCGGTCTGAGACAAAAATAAGAGAGAGAGAGAGAGAGAGAGCGGGGGGGTGTAAGAGAGAGAGAGAGTTTGTAAGAGAAAGAGCGAGAGGGTGAGGTTGCATATCTGGCATACCTCTATAGGGAAGAAGATTGGAGAGAGAGAGAGGGGGGGAACTCCCCACCTCCCCTCTCACCCTCTTCCTTCCAGCCTCTTTGTATATCGCCCTCTCTTTCTTCTGCTTTCTCCCTCTCTCTCATCCATTACCCTTCTGTATCGACCGAGAAAGTGTGATGAGAGTGAGAGAGAGAGAGAGAGAGAGAGAGAGAGAGAGAGAGAGAGAGAGAGAGAGAGAGAGAGAAAGAGGAGAGAGAGAGAGGAAATCCAATAATGCTTTTCCATCACTCATTTCTCCTCTCTCTCTCTCGCTCTCTCTCTTCTCGGCTTTCCCTCTCACTCTCACTCCACACTTTCCTGGGTCGATATAGAAGAAGGGTGAAAGCGAGAGAAGAGACTAATGTTTAGCTTTTTCCTATTTTCGCCCTGAATAGCGGAACTTTGGGCCGGTATAGCGGCCAAACCGTACATTCCTGGGAACCAGCCCCTGAGCCATTTTGATCCACATAATTTATCGAATATCTCTGCAAATTTTGAAGGATTTGAGCCGAAATCGAAAGTCCCCAGAAATGCGAACACTTTTTCAGCGTTTTGAAAACTTTCGCCTTAAATGGCGACTAAACCGTACATTTGTTGACACCGCTACCAAGGACACTTTTGATCTACGAATCTTTCTGGAATGTTTTAGCGAGCTGAGGCTAAAGGTAAAGGCGTGAGAACCGACTTTACCTTTTTTGAACCTTTTCCGTTCAGCAATGAATAGTGAAACTTTGACCCTGAAGAACGGCCGAGCCATACATTTCTGGGAACCCTAACAGAGGGTCCTTTGGATCTACATAAATTATCGAATCTTTCTGCAAATTTTGAGCGATCTGAGGCTAAAGGTAATGTCCTCAAAAGCTCAGAACCACGAACTCCTTTTGAGTTTTTATTTGGCCTTACATAAGGAAACTTTGGCCGGGAACTATATACGGGTAAACCATTTAATTCTGGGAACCTGGTCCAGGGGGGTGAGGTGGGGGGAATTCTCAACTCCCCTCCAATCTTCGCTATAGAGAGGCATTTCAGATATGCAACCTCACCCTCTCTTATGCTCTCTCTCTCTCTCTCATCACACTTCCCCGGTCGATACAGAAGAAGAGAGAGAGAGAGACCGACGATACGACCCCCTAAGACCCCAGACGCAGCAGACCACAAGCCCCAGCCCCAAACCGGAAAGCGAGAGAGAGAGAGACGAAGGAAGAAGAGGAAGGAGAGAGGAGAGGAGAGAAAATAAGAGGAGTGACGAGGGAGAGAGGAGGAGGGAGTCCCCCCGGCCCCTCATTTTACGTATAGAAGTATGTTCAGATATGCAACCTTCATCTCTCGTATTTTATTTTTCTTGTCTTCTCTTCTCTCTCTTTGAGTCGCATTCGACACTTTCCGTCGTGGGTACGCAAGAGAGGGTGAACGATGAGGAAAGCAGAGGACAAAGACCCCGAGAGAGGAGATAATGTGAATAAGAGGTAATGGGCGAGAAAAGGAGGGAGGTCCCCCTTCAATCTCCCCTAGAGGTTATTTATGATGTGCTCTCTTCGCGTCTCTCTCTTTCTCTCTCTATCTCTTCGCTCTCCGTGTGATTGTATACGTTGTTTTGACATGTTTGTCTATATGGTGTATACAGAGAAGGGGGGAGAGAGAGGGGAGGGTTATACAGAACGAGTGAGAGAGAAAGAGAGAGGGGGAGGTTTATACAGAGAGAGAGAGAAAGGGGGGGAAGGGTGAAAAAGGGGGAGGCGAGGTTTTATAGCTACAGAGAGAGGGAGGATGGGTAACTTTCTATTTTGAAGTGGACAGGTTTTTACCATTTCAAAACTTTAGAATAGTTTCACTATTATTGATTAGAAAAAAAACGGATGAAAAAAAAAATCTATCTTGATATTTTTTGTGGCCTCAGTCCTCCTCCTCCACTAAACAATTCTGCCGTCCAGGAACATTCCAGTATAGGTAGTAGGTCCATTGTCGATTGGATTTTTGGCTGTAATTTGTCCAACTGGACATTTCACTGGACACCAGGCTAGTGGGCAATCCAACTACTGGCCTATGTCCTCAGTCAACACTTCTGCCGTCCAGGAACATTCCAGTATAGTAGGTCTATTGTCGATTGGATTTTTGGCTGTAATTTGTCCAACTGGACATTTCACTGGACACCAGGCTAGTGGGCAATCCAACTACTGGCCTATGTCCTCAGTCAACACTTCTGATAAATGTGGAATAAAGAGGGTGAATGGGGAGAAAAGGAGGGGGTCCCCCCCTTCAATCTCCCCTAGAGGTATTTCAGATGTGCTCTCTCTCGCTCTCTCTCTCTCTCTCTCTCTCTCTCTCTCTCTGTATTGTATAGTTTTGACATGTTTGTCTATATGGTGTATACAGAGAAGGGGGGAGAGAGAGGGGAGGGTTATACAGAACGAGTGAGAGAGAAAGAGAGAGGGGGAGGTTTATACAGAGAGAGAGAGAAAGGGGGGGAAGGGTGAAAAAGGGGGAGGCGAGGTTTTATAGCTACAGAGAGAGGGAGGATGGGTAACTTTCTATTTTGAAGTGGACAGGTTTTTACCATTTCAAAACTTTAGAATAGTTTCACTATTATTGATTAGAAAAAAAACGGATGAAAAAAAAAATCTATCTTGATATTTTTTGTGGCCTCAGTCCTCCTCCTCCACTAAACAATTCTGCCGTCCAGGAACATTCCAGTATAGGTAGTAGGTCCATTGTCGATTGGATTTTTGGCTGTAATTTGTCCAACTAGGCTGTAATTTGTCCAACTGGACATTTCACTGGACACCAGGCTAGTGGGCAATCCAACTACTGGCCTATGTCCTCAGTCAACACTTCTGCTGTCCAGGAATATTCCAGTAATAACTCGACCGGAAGCTATTTGTAAATTACGGATGGATTCGGGGCTCTAATTTGTCCTAGAATTTCACTGGACACCAGTGGTTTTCAGCAGGGAGCCAGTTACTGGCCTCGAGTAGTCCAGCCATCAGTGGAAGAAAGCAAGATCAGTGGAAGAAAATTCCAAACTCATCCTTTATTTTTCTACATCTAGGTTCAAAATTTCTCTTTTTTTACCCCCTCTGTGTCCTCCACCCTATGCTTTGAACTCGTCTTATCATTCCACTTCCCTCCTCCTTCTTCTTCTTCTTCTTCTTCTCCTATACCGCTCTTTCTGTTCCCTCTTTCTTTTCTCCTCTTCCAACACTGTTGACCCGAGTCTACCTTCCTATACCGCTCTTTCTGTTCCCTCTTTCTTTTCTCCTCTTCCAACACTGTTGACCCGAGTCTACCTTTGTATTTCTCTTCCTTTTCTTCTTCTTTTTCTTTTGCTCTTACCGCTTTCTCTGTTCTCCTCTCCGTCCTCTTCCAACACCGTTGACCCGAGTTTGATGTACCTTTTCCCTCTCCTATCTTTGTTTTTCTCTTCCTTCTACCTCTTCCCTTGCTTCTCTTCTCCCTATTTCTACCTCTTTCCTTCTCTCTCTTCTTCCTTTTACTCCAAGCTTTAGGCAAAGCCCTTTTCCTCCTCTTACCATCGTCTTTCTCTTCTTCCTACTTCTTCTTTTCTCCCTCCGCTCTGTTCTTCCAACACCGTTGACCCAAGCTTCAGGCAACATTTCCCTTTTGCTTCTCCTACCGCTTCTCTTCCTCCTCCTCCTACCTCTTCTCTCTCCTAATATTCCTTTTTTCTGCTGGGGCTTTCTCCTCCTCCTCCTCCTACGTCTTCTCTTCAATCCCCTATTTACACCTTTTTCCCTCCATCTCTTTACTCTTCCCTCGCTGTTGGGTTGGGCAAAGGAAATGACGCACCCAATCTAGGAGGTCCACTGTCCAGTGGCGTTCCAAGAACTATAAACTCTTCTAAGAACTAGAAACTGTTAGTCCAGATAGTGGTTAAGGTGTACCTACGCCTTGTAAATTGGAGATCGCGGGTTTAATCTCAGTCAAGGCATTAAGTTTTGCCCCCGACGGTTTTGGTTTTAATCTGTCTGTTGCGTGCTGGTAACACCCAAACGACTGCTCCAATTTTGATTAAATTTGGACACTTCTTCAGACCATATTGGTTCTTTGTTGTTTGGGAACTATCGGCCTATAAAGGTCTCCGTTGAAAATTGAAAGGCTCTGAAGGGCTTCTACCTATGCGGGCGGCCCTCGGAAAAAGGGCCCCTTACAGTTCATGCAACTCTTAGCTGCTTAGTTCAACTATTTATCACAAGAGTCCCTCAAGGCAAACAAAAGAGGAATCTTGTCTTCAAATGGGTTTTGAACCCACACCCTTCTTGTTACCAGACCAAATCCCTCACTACCTTCTAAGGAAGGAAAGCAGTCCCTCTCTTTCTCTCACTCGGCAAAATAGCCACTGATCCCTCCCAGCTCTCTCTTTCTCTCTCCTATCTAGTTCTCTCTCTCCTATTTAGCTCTCTCGCTTCTTTCAACTCTTGTTCCCCCTCTATCATCTGCCCTCTCTCTTTCTTTATCCCTCCTTCTCTATCAGGAAAGAAGGGGAAATTGCTGTAGAGGAAAAGTAGGGGCAGGAGATTTTCAGCATTGGAAAAAGAAAAAGAGGGGAGGTAGCTTTCATAAGAAGAGGGGAGTATAGTGCTGTATAGAAAAGGAAGGTTGTATAGTGTATAGAGAGAGGGATGGGTGTAGAGGGAGAGGAAAGCTTTTTCCAACTTCAGGAAGTGAGGGGAAAGTGGTACGTAGAAAAAGTAGGGTTGGGGGAGCTTTTGCGCTTTTGAAAAGGAAAGGAGGGGAGATGAAGAGCAGAGAAACTTAGTGGGAGGGGAAATTGCTGTGTAGAAGAAGAAGAAGGAAGGAGAATAAAGTAGAAGAAGGAGAAGCAGCAAGAGAGCTCTTTCAATAACGGAGAGAGAAAGAGAAGAAGATGAATAAAGAGCGAGGGAGAGAGAGATGAATTTTCTGTGGTGCTGTGTAAAAATAAAGGGGAGGAGTGCTGTGGAAAAAGAGGTAATAGGTAAAATCTGCTGTGTAAAATCTGGAAGTTATGAGGAAGGTGAGAGTTGCTGTATAGCAATAGAATACGGTATTTGGAGGAGCCTACTGGTACTGTGTAGAAATAACAGACGTTGGGAGAGAAAACTGCTCTGTAGAATATGTATAAGAGATGAAGGGGGGAGGCAAATACTACTAACTCCTACTGTGTTAAAAAAAGAAAGAAGAGGAGAAAGGGAATGTGTGCTGTGCAGAATTTAGAAGAACTGGAGAAGGGAAAAACTGCTCTTTAGAAGGAGCAAATAGGGAAAGGAATCCCTACTGTGTAAAAATAGAATAGAAGGGAGAGGAAGGTGAAAGAAAAGGAGAAGGAAGTACTGTTCTGTGTAGAATTAGAAGAGGTGGAGAGAGAGAGAGAGAGAGAGAGAGAGAGAGAGAGAGAGATACAGTGAGACCAAATAGAAAAACTGCTGTGCAGAATTGAAGGGGGGTAGGGAAATACTGTGTAGAATTCAAAGCGGTTGGAGGGAAAGAGAGAGGGAGAGGAAAACTGCTGTATTGAAACAGGATATGGAGAGCTCCCAATGTATAAAGCAAAAGAGGAGAGGGTGGGAGAGAGAGAAAGAGAGAGAGAGTAGAGAGTGAGAGGGAAAGAAAGGTGCGGTTCGAAGCAAAAGAGGAGAGGGTGGGAGGGAGAGAGAGAGATAGAGCGAGAGGGAGATAGATTGAGAGAGAGAGAGAGAGGGAGGGAAGAGGAGGATGGGGTTATTGATGTGCGCAAAAAGTAGGGATGGGGAAGTAGGGGAAATAGATGGGTGGGAGGAGGAGAGGAGGGGGGGTAAACATGGAGCTTTTTTTCATCATTAGAGAAAGAAGAGATAGAGGAGAGGGAGGAGGGAAGGAAATAATGGGAGAGAAGAAGAGAGAAAGGGAGGAAAATACAGTGAAATAATGGGAGAGAAGAAGAAGAGAGAAAGGGAGGAAAATACAGTCGAACCTGGATATAAGAGAAAATTTTCTGGGCCCTTCGTGCTGGACCTCGATATAAAACAAACTGGATATAGTGGAAACCTGGATATAAGAGAGAAAAAAGGGTGGTCCCCTGGATTCTCTTATATCCAGGTTCGACTGTAATATAAAAGAATGAGAGAGGGAAATTTTGAGAGAAGGGAGGAAAGGAGAAGAGGGAAAGAGAGAAATAAGGCAAGAGTGAAGAAAGAAAAGATGAGAAAGTAACCGTTTAGTCAGTAGGTATAGCTGAAACCTACCAAAGAGTGGTCGAAAGCCGCCAAAGAGCGGCCGAAATGCAGCAGCTCTCCTAACCAAAAGTTTTGTGATGCATCCTTGTCACATTTGTGGACTTCATACCAAATTTCAAGTTCTTAGCTCATACCGTTCCCGAGATATTATTAAATTACACCGAAAACCGCCAAAAAGCGGCCGAATAGCCGCCAAGCGTTGCACCGATCTTAACCAACAGTTTCGTGTCGCATCCTTTTGTCACATTTGACAGCTGCAAGCCAAATTTCAAGTCTCTAGCTCTTACCGTTCTCGAGATATTTTGTTTACAGACAGACACACGGACGTAGGAGAGGCGATTTCTACGCCACGAAAGAAGGGGAAATTGCTGTAGAGGAAAAGTAGGGGCGGGAGATTTAAAGGAAAGGAGGGGAAATAGAGAGCTTTTAGAAATGCGGAGAGGGGGAACACGGGAAGTATGAGTGTAAGGTAGGAACTCCACACTTTCCTGGGTCGATATAGAAGAAGGGTGAAAGCGAGAGAAGAGACTAATGTTTAGCTTTTTCCTATTTTCGCCCTGAATAGCGGAACTTTGGGCCGGTATAGCGGCCAAACCGTACATTCCTGGGAACCAGCCCCTGAGCCATTTTGATCCACATAATTTATCGAATATCTCTGCAAATTTTGAAGGATTTGAGCCGAAATCGAAAGTCCCCAGAAATGCGAACACTTTTTCAGCGTTTTGAAAACTTTCGCCTTAAATGGCGACTAAACCGTACATTTGTTGACACCGCTACCAAGGACACTTTTGATCTACGAATCTTTCTGGAATGTTTTAGCGAGCTGAGGCTAAAGGTAAAGGCGTGAGAACCGACTTTACCTTTTTTGAACCTTTTCCGTTCAGCAATGAATAGTGAAACTTTGACCCTGAAGAACGGCCGAGCCATACATTTCTGGGAACCCTAACAGAGGGTCCTTTGGATCTACATAAATTATCGAATCTTTCTGCAAATTTTGAGCGATCTGAGGCTAAAGGTAATGTCCTCAAAAGCTCAGAACCACGAACTCCTTTTGAGTTTTTATTTGGCCTTACATAAGGAAACTTTGGCCGGGAACTATATACGGGTAAACCATTTAATTCTGGGAACCTGGTCCAGGGGGGTGAGGTGGGGGGAATTCTCAACTCCCCTCCAATCTTCGCTATAGAGAGGCATTTCAGATATGCAACCTCACCCTCTCTTATGCTCTCTCTCTCTCTCTCATCACACTTCCCCGGTCGATACAGAAGAAGAGAGAGAGAGAGAGAAAGCAGAAGAGAAAGAGAGAGAGAGAGAGAGAGAGAGAGAGAGAGAGAGAGAGAGAGCAATAAAGAGGGTGGACAGGGAGAGAAGGAGGAGGGGTCCCCCCCTCCATTTTCCCCTATAGAAGTATTTCAGATATGCAACCTCATCTCTCGTATGCCCTCTCTCTCTCTCTCTCTCTTAGGTCGCATCACACTTTCCCGGTCGATACAGAAGAAGGGTGAAAGAGAGAGAAAGCAGAGGACAAAGAGAGAGAGAGATAAATGTGGATGAGAAAGAAAACAAAATCTATAGAGATAGAGGGATATTTTGTGAATAGGCGGGAATGAGATGGAGAGATAAAAGCAAGATGAATAAAGAAGACAAGTAAGGATAGAGAGAGAGAGAAGAAAGAGCTTGAGGAATAGAGAGAGGGAGGGAAAGGACATAACGGAGGGTGAAAGGGAGAGAGATAAAAGACAAAGAGAGAAGGAGAAAGGAGTAAAAAGGGAGGAAGGGAAATAATACACAAAAAGAGCTATGGGAAGGAATCGAGAATCGGGAGGAGAAAGAGATAAAAGAAACGTCTAGAGAGAAAGGGAGAGAGATAAAAAGAAGAGCTTGTGGTAAAGGGGAAAGGAAGAGAGAAAGGGAGGGAATATAGAAAGGGCTAGAGAGAGGGAGTTTTAGAGAAAGAGAGAGGTCACCGGAAAAAAGGAAAGAGGGAGAGGGAGATAATTTTAAAAAAGAATCGAACTCCCAGGAGAAAGGATAGAAAATTAGAGAAAGAGATAGAAGAGGGAGTGAGAGAGAAAGAGATAGGAACAAAAACGCCTAGAAAAGGAAAAAGATAGAAAAGGGATTGAAAGAAGAGAGACAACACCAAAGGATCTGAAGTAAAGAGAGAGAGAGAGAGAGAGGGGACAATGGGACATTAGAGATTTGCTAATAGAAGCATAGAGGGAAGAGGAAGAGGAGAAAGCGCTTTGAGAGCAAAAAGGAGGGAGAGAAAGAAAAGAGAGAGAAAGAGAGGATGGAAATAGAAAGAGGGAGGGAAGGATGAAATACAGAGAGGGGAGGAAAAGGTTTTGATAAATGGGATTTCTCCTCCTATATTGCCAGAGGGAGAGAGAAAGAGAAGGGAGCTATAGAGAGTGTAGATTGAAAGAGAGAGAGAGAGCCTGTGAAAGAACAAGAGGGCGTAGAGGGAAAGAGGGAGAGAGCTGGGATAAACGTTGAGGGAAATTTGAAAGTTCAGAAAAAGGGAGAGAGAGAGAGAAAGAGAGACTTCTCTCTCTCCTATTTAGCTCTCTCGCTTCTTTCAACTCTTGTTCCCCCTCTATCATCTGCCCTCTCTCTTTCTTTATCCCTCCTTCTCTGAGAGAGAGAGATAGGGAGAGAAATACATGGAGAAAGAAAGGAGATACCAAGAGAAGAGAAGTGGGGAGGACAGAGGGGGAAGGGAAGGAAAAAGATAACAGTGGGGGGAATAGGGGGAAAGAGGGAGAGAGAGAGAGAAAAGGAGGGAAGAAAGAAAGATAAACATGCACAACAAGACGGGAGCGGATGTTAGGTGCGAGAGAGAGAGAAAGGGAGAGGGAAGGAATGGAAGAAAGATAAACATACAAGGCAAGAGCGGATGTGAGAAGAGAGGGGAGGAAAAAGAGGGAGGGAGAGAAAAAAGCAAAGGCAAGGAAGATATGAGATTTTAAACACAACCTCACCATTAACACCCACAATACACGGTCAATCGAACAAAAGACTCTTTCGGCAACATGCTTACATAATCGTCAATAATCAACATTATTTGATAAGTTGATAACGATAACGCATACAATGAATGAGTGACTAACGATTATGTAATCATCAAAAGAATAAGAAGAAATCAAATGAGTAGTCCAGTTCCAAAAGAGGACATCCATTTTAGTACTTTTTTTAGGGAAAACGCAACTCAGAACGAAATGACGTTCTCTCTCTCTCTCTCTCTCTCTCTCTCTCTACTGGGACATTCAAGCAAAGGGGAGTCGGCGCTCTTTCTCTTACCGCCAGGGTAGGGTCTCAGAACGAAATGACGTTCTCTCTCTCTCTCTCTCTCTCTCTCTCTCTCTCTCTACTGGGACATTCAAGCAAAGGGGAGTCGGCGCTCTTTCTCTTACCGCCAGGGTAGGGGTATATGTAGATAGAGTGAGACTAGCGATAAGGGTGGGGGTAGTATTAACCCTTTGTAACACGATTGTTCCCGGATTGCTGAACCTTGCGCGTCCACAACGGGGACCATAGAAGATGGACCATTGACTCTAGTCTAGACCATGGACCATTGACCCTCTCACTAGTGTGTCCACAACGGAGCCTGGAACCTCCTGCTCTTTTAGATACACTTGGAAAAAGGTCCGAGCTATGGTCGGGGCTGTGGTCAGTGCTCCGTTGAGACTTCTATTCGTTACTACGGTTTGTTTATTTTCCCTTGGGTCGGGATTTAATCCCAAACTTAGAACTGCTTTGAAGTTATGGTTGGTTATCCCTATATTTAGGTGTTGCCAGACTTGCCAGTCAAGTAAGCTTGGTAGGTGGCGCTCCTGCCTTGTAAGCGCTAGGTCACAGATAAGGTTCCCTCTTGGAACGACTGACTCCATCCTATCCTGTCCTCCTCTCTTCGATTTCAGGGCCATAAGACATCAGGTGTGTCCTAACATAGTCTACCGTCCGTTGCGTCAATCCAAATCGATCGATGGTCGTCGACTGGGCGATAGGAACTCGGTTATTAAGCTGTGTCCAAACATAGATGACCGCCCGTCGATCGACTTCGATTCACATCGTTCGACGGCCGTCGGCGTCGTCTATATGAGGACACTCTTTTACAGATCCCTCTAAAGAACCGGCCGGCATCTAGTTATTCTAGTTAAGTGTCGCAAAGTGTTAAAAGTGGGGGTAGTATTAAGGGTGGGGGTTGCTATTAAGGGTGGGGAAGCGCCTATCCCGAGAGGATGGCAGGGGACAGATAGAGTGAGGCGCAAGACATAGGAGAGGGGATCGATAAAATTGGGGTGGGGGTGCGCCCAACACTGCCTGGACTGGAGGGGAAACACACAGGGTGTATCAGAAAGACAGGTGCAGCAAGAATGTTTTACACCTGCTCGACATTCGACAAGATATTTTCGATCGATGTCGGCGGTCGACTATGATTAGAAACACCTTACACTACTGTAGGGACAGTATCTGTTAAAAAATTAACACTCTTATCTATTAACCAACTCGTACTTTTGAAAGTGGCTGTAAATTTTGGTAATAGTTACCTATACTTATCACCTACCTCATTCTTCTTTGGATACCGTGTTCCTCCGTTTCAAGGCAACAGTTCCCTTGAAAAGGTCCACGAATTCCCACCCGGAGCGAACTTTATCCTTATCAGATAACTTTGGTTCTCAGAACGTCTGGCTTTCGCCTGTCCTATCCTACTTCTCTGTTCAATTTCGGGGAAATAAAAACTTGATTCTTTCGAGTTCTGATGACGTCTGGCTTTCGCCTGTCCTATCCTACTTCTCTGTTCAATTTCGGGGTGATAAAACCTCAATTCTTTCGAGTTCTGATGAGTGTCAAGCTGTCAAACAGAAATGAGATCTAAACATTCCTCCTCTTGGATTCGAACCCACGAACTCCTGCTTTCTAGTTGATGTTGCCGCATACCCATATACTTATGGAACACCTTGCAGACAAAGTACAGTAGAAGGTCGTTGAAAGAGAAAGAGAGGATGAAATAAAAAGAGAAAAGAAGAAAGGTGGGTAAAGAGAGAGAGAGAGAGAGGGAGAGAGAAAGAGAGGGAGAGAGAAAGAGAGAGAGAGAGGAAGAGTAAGAGAGGGAAATGGAGAGAGAAAGTGGATAAAGAAAGTTATCAAAGTAGAAAGGGAGAGAGGGAGAAAGAGAAAGTTATGAGAGTAAAGAGAGAGAGAGAGCGGGAGGGAAAGAGGAAGGTGAAAAAGAAAGAGATGAAAGAGGGAAGAGAAAGAGAGGGAGAGAGTGTATGGGAAATGGAAAAAATAGAGGTACTGAGGAAGTGAGTGGGAGACTGAGAAAGAGAACAAGAGAGAGAGAGAGAGAGAGAGAGAGTAGAAAAAAGAAAAAGTTCTAAAAATGAAAAAGAAGACATAAAAGGGGATAGACGGAGATAGGGAAGGTAGAAAGAGAAAGCACTGCTCTCTCTCTCTCTTTCCTGACTAGTGGTAAGAGAAAGAGCGTCGACTCACCCTTGGAACAAGAGAGAGAGAGAGAGAGAGAGAGAGAGAGACTGGGTAGTTGGGAGACAGAGAAAGATAGAAAGAGGAGATTAGAAAAGAGAGAGAGATGGAGCTCTACATTTCCTTTTAGGAAAGACAAAGAGAGAGCTTGAGGTTCGGAGAGATATAGGAGATGAGAAAGAACAAAGCAGAGAGAGAGAGGAAATGAAGCTTATCCTGGGTGTCCTGCTTGGAAAAAGAGATAGATGAGTGAGAGATACAGAGAGAGAGAGAGAGAGAGAGAAAAGGAAGGTCCGTTTCCAATTAGGAGAGACAAAGAGAGCATGAGGTTGGGGAGTTAGGAGACAGAAAGTGGGAAGGAGAAAGAAGAAGATATAAAGCTTATCCAATCAGCCCTGTCCGGAGATAGAGAGAGAGAGAGATAGAATATTGAAGCCGAAGTCTAAAAGGAAGATAATGATAATGAGAGAAAGAGAGGGAGAGAGAGAGAAACATGAGATAATGATTGACAGGGGAGTGGGAGTAGGACGCTAGGATTGAGAAAGAGGATATTATTACAGAGAGAGAGAGAGACCCTTTTCTTCTAGGAGAGACAAAAGAAGGGAGATAGAATTGGAGAAAGAGAGAGGAAGGAGGACAGGAAGCTATACTAATCTGCCAGGATAAGAGAGAGAGAGAGAGAGAGAGAGAGAGAGAGAGAAAGTGAAAGATAGAGAGAGGATTAGAAAAAAGAAATATAATGAGGGAAGGACAGAGAAAAAGAAAAGAGAGTGAGAAGGGAGAAATAGAAAGTGAAAGATAGAGAGAGGATTAGAAAAAAGAAATATAATGAGGGAAGGACAGAGAAAAAGAAAAGAGAGTGAGAAGGGAGAAAGAGGGAAACGGAGATATCTAGGTATTCTTTTAGGAGAGACAAAGAGAGAGACAGGATAGGAACGAGAAAGAGATGAAATGAACAAAGGCGAGAGAAAGAGAGAGAGTGAGAGAGAGGGGAGGAGGAGGAGGAGAAAAAAAAAGATTTTTTTTTATAAAGCGGAAAAAGAAAAAGAGGAGATTTGGGAAGGAGAAAAAAAAACAGAAAGGGGGGAAAGGGGAGACAAAAAAAAAAAATAATAATAATCTGGTGTGAACATCACACGACTTTCCTTATCCTATTGAATGTTGCTTATTTGAGTGTTCTTCTATTGTAACTTGTAACTTTTACAATATCTTTAACAGTTTAGTCAGTAAAGCTGAAACTCGCCAAAAAGCGGTCAAAATACCGCCAACCGCAGCACCTATTTTAACGTAAACCTTATTTCAAGTCTCTAGCTCTTACCGTTCATGAGATATTTTGTTTACAGACAGACAGAAGGACAGACAGACACACACACGGACCAATGGCTGAAACTTTAGATTTAGGCTCTAGGCTCTAGGGGCCTCAGAACGTGTTATGGCACTAAAAACTGACCATCGAAATTTTGACCCGATTACATTACTTTCCTTCCTATAGGATAAGGAAAGTGAAAATGGAAGGATAAAAGGGAGAGAGAGAGAGAGAGAATCCAATAGAAAGTTGATAGGAAAACACAAAAGAAGTTGAGATAGGAAATAAAAGGAAGAGAGATAGGGAATAATAGGAAGAGGCAGGGAAAGAGGAAAAATGGGAGGAGACAGAGAGGAGGGAGACCAGAAAAAAATGTTTGCACAAGCTACCTTGCCGGGGAAAGAGAAAAAGGAAGAGAGAGAGAGAGAAATATATAGGTAGAGAAAGAAAGGAGATACCAAGAGAAGAGAAGGGAGGGAGAGAGGAAAAAGATAACAGATAGGTACCAAAAGTGGGGAAAGAGAGAGAGAGATAGGGAGAGAAATACATGGAGAAAGAAAGGAGATACCAAGAGAAGAGAAGTGGGGAGGACAGAGGGGGAAGGGAAGGAAAAAGATAACAGTGGGGGGAATAGGGGGAAAGAGGGAGAGAGAGAGAGAAAAGGAGGGAAGAAAGAAAGATAAACATGCACAACAAGACGGGAGCGGATGTTAGGTGCGAGAGAGAGAGAAAGGGAGAGGGAAGGAATGGAAGAAAGATAAACATACAAGGCAAGAGCGGATGTGAGAAGAGAGGGGAGGAAAAAGAGGGAGGGAGAGAAAAAAGCAAAGGCAAGGAAGATATGAGATTTTAAACACAACCTCACCATTAACACCCACAATACACGGTCAATCGAACAAAAGACTCTTTCGGCAACATGCTTACATAATCGTCAATAATCAACATTATTTGATAAGTTGATAACGATAACGCATACAATGAATGAGTGACTAACGATTATGTAATCATCAAAAGAATAAGAAGAAATCAAATGAGTAGTCCAGTTCCAAAAGAGGACATCCATTTTAGTACTTTTTTAGGGAAAACGCAAAAAACTTATATCTTTTGAAACAAGCACCCGATTTTAATGGTTTTGGTCTTGAAAAAAAAAGCTAAAATCGAAGAAATCAAATGAGTAGTCCAGTTCCAAAAGAGGACATCCATTTTAGTACTTTTTTTAGGGAAAACGCAAAAAACTTATATCTTTTGAAACAAGCACCCGATTTTAATGGTTTTGGTCTTGAAAAAAAAAAGCTAAAATCCAAGGGAATCTGTTGGTATACATGGTATTCCTGGCAAAGTTGACATTGATTAGTTATATTAAGGTCAAAGGCTAAAATCCAAGGGAATCTGTTGGTATACATGGTATTCCTGGCAAAGTTGACATTGATTAGTTATATTAAGGTCAAAGATCCGAGATGTCCATTTTTGGCATCACCGAAAACTCGATTTGTCCCCTTTTGGAACTGGGTCACTCAAATCAAAAAGCAATCGTTCAAGATGAAACCAGCCAGTATCAAAAATAATACAAATATATTGAAATAAACACGTGCACCATCCCAATCATGAAGTGCTCATTGAATCTCTTCTCGAATAGAAACACACTCAGCACAAAAGTCACCACAATGCTGACGGAAGTCGAGAATATCTTCGTGATATTGTCGTGATGCTTCAGCACAAGTGAGATAATCAGCCCGCCCAGTGCGTTAAAGAGGACGTCAGTCAGCACAAGGCCATCGTACCCGAAGAAGAGGCCGTGCTGACTCACCGTGTCGCTGTCTTGGAGGAGAACATTGATCATGCTGATCGGGATACTGAGCAGGGAGAGTTGGAGGTTCTTGATCAGCAGCGTGTCGTCGCCGTCGGCCTTGTAGATCCGCTCCAGATAGACGCTGGTGAAGCCTGGAAAGAAGAGAGTTGGAGGTTCTTGATCAGCAGCGTGTCGTCGCCGTCGGCCTTGTAGATCCGCTCCAGATAGACGCTGGTGAAGCCTGGAAAGAAGGAATTTGAATAGGGAGTTAAAACATATTGGCAATTTTCTATGGTACAAAGCAAAAAGTTGACACCATCGCCATAGGTGTACGGCTGTACGGTCGTGTATGGACGAAAAAATTTCCAGATTACAATTATGTGCCTTGATGGAATAGTGGTCAAGACGCTCGCCTGGTAAACAGGAGGGCTATCCTGGCCGAGGCATGGAATTTTATCCTCATTTATTTGAAAATTTTACCACATAATAATGGAGCTCTAATGAGTCTAAGGTTTAGGTGGTAGTGAACACCTCCAGCGTTAACCTCGCCTAGTGGTTACCTTTCACCCAAGAGTGCTTTAGTCCTCACTCAGAAAAGAGGCCCTACGGGGCCTTGAAAAATCCCGAAAACTAACCTGACGACACGCTGGCGAGAATCACTTGACCAAAACCAATCAGCTGATTGCCATTATCACTTTTCCTGCTAATGGATTCAGATGCAGATTCATCTATCTGGATCAGCACAATACCAAAGAGCAGCACTCCTAGACTGAACACCTGAAACAGTGAGAATATGATTATTTTATTTGTGATTGCAATAAATAGTGCAAATTGTAATGATTCCATTTCATTATTGGGTATATTCGGGCTTTAATCAACTTTTTACCAAAGGGACCTCTACCCTTTAGCTTAACCTGTCCCCTGGGGCTGTTCGCCCCTACACCTAAGCATCAGAGTGGGCTTTTGGTGTATAGAGTCAAGCTGATTCCTAACTGAGCAGCTCGTAGATCCGGGCGCTCTTTTCAGTAGCTTTTAAGCATCAGAGTGGGCTTTTGGTGTATAGAGTCAAGCTGATTCCTAACTGAGCAGCTCGTAGATCCGGGCGCTCTTTTCAGTAGCTTTTGCGTTAGGTGTTTCCCATGGATGTCTTGCGGAGGGTTGACTAACCCTACAGTAGATTCGTCTACACCTAAGCATCAGAGTGGGCTTTTGGTGTATAGAGTTAAGCTGATTCCTAACTGAGCAGCTCGAAGATCCGGGCGCTCTTTTCAGTAGCTTTTGCGTTAGGTGTTTCCCATGGATGTCTTGCGGAGGGTTGACTAACCCTACAGTAGATTCGTAGAAGCTTAACCCATCCTTTGGGGCTGTTTGCACCTACACCTGAGCCTTGTAGTGGGCTTTTTGTGTGACCTTACAATCTTACATTAAGTCTCCATCTATGTATACCTTGCTCCCTAATCTTTTATTCACATGGTTTTACTTATTTTCAGCAGCACTACCTGCGTTTTGGTGAAGCGTTTGCTGAGCAAGAGGTACAATTAGTAAAAAAATTAGTGCTGATTATAAAAATCATTTTTCAGTAATAGAGAGCAAAATCAAGGAGGACAGTTCTTATTTCTGGGATTTTTTTAAAATGAATAAAATAACCTAGCTGGCTGGCAGTTTTTAAAGGGTTCTATCTGCTTTTAAAGAACAACCATCACAAGTCCTCACGATTTGTAGGTTTCAGTGGAAAAATGAAGTTGATAAGGAGCTAATTGAGGCACCAAGAAGCAGAGTGGACTAAGTGGTAAAATCGACTTTTTTTAGTATTATATATCGTTGGAAAGCCCGCGAAAAGATAGAGGAGGAGAATAAAGAGGACGAAAAAAAGGAGGGGGAGATGGAAGAAGGGAAGGGGGGAAGAAGGAAGAGGAGAAGGAGAACAAAAGAAGAAGGTAAGATTGAGAGGAGGAAGATTAAAAATAAGGAGAAAGAAGAGGAGGAGAAATAAAACAAGTAGGAGGAGGAGGAGGAGGAGGAGAAGAAGAAGAAGAAGAAGAAGAAGAAGAAGAAGAAGAAGAAGAAGAAGAAGAAGAAGGAGAACAAGGAACAAGAACGAATAAAAGGAGAAAGGAGAAGAGGAGAGAGGTAAGAAGAAAAATAAAAGGAGGGGGAAATGCAAGAGGAGGAGAAGAAAAAGATAAAGGAGAAAGAGGAAGAGCAGGAGAAGGAGAAGGATGTTGAGCATGTAGGTATACCTACCTACCTACCATTGAGATTTTTTTTTTTTTTTTTTTTTTTTTTACAGTTTCTAAAGCTTTTTTCTCCTTGTCATACAAAACAAGAGCTCGGAGCTTATCTGCGAAAAGTTTTGCTCTGCAAATCTGTTTTACATTTTTGTCGGGGGGGAAAATGAAGAGCGAAATTTATGGGGGATGTAAAAGTTTTTGCTGTATTTCATAGAAAACAAAGACAATCTCAACACCTAGGGAAGTTAGATAGTTGTCCTCGCTTAACCTTGAACTGACTTGAACTTTTAGTCAGACACTTACGCTCAGACTGTCTGACTGCTGACAGACCTAACCTGGGTCCTGGGTCTATCAGACGTAAGAGGCGGGTATTAGGGAGAGCTGAAAGAGCTCCGCCATCGGCGTAACTTTGGTGGGATGCTGGGTAGAATAGAATAGAATATACCTTGTTTATCCTGCTCGAATGAGACTAAAAAGTCCCTTTACCCCAGCAGACTAAACAAGGTCTCGTGTATTTTATGGGTTTAACATTGTAGGTACAATGCATAATTATTATCTACAATAGACCTTGCTTAATTATACAGCGGGTAACACATATAGTTAGGATCCCTGTTTACTGTTTATGAAATTATGATGTTCCACATTGGAAGCGTAGTCGCCTGAAAAACCAAATGATAGAGACTCTCTGTAGAATTCTCTTATAGGTTTGGTTTTTCAGGCGGCTTTCTAATGTGGGACAATCCTAATGCCCACCAAATGTCTACGATGTTTGCAGCGCCAACTTCTTCGGGTTCCCAGCGCAGCGCAAGGTTTCGCGGATGGTCAGTGGATCCTCTGGGTCAAGAGGGAATTGACACAAGTAAAGGGACTTTTAGTACCTAGGTATATTCCCAAATATTGACCAGACATTTAGAGGCTGCGTTTGGGATACGCCAGTGGGTCTTAAAGGTTTTAGGACTAGGCTATAGCAGTAAAATATTACATTAAACAAGCTGTGTGATTAATATGACTGAGTTCATTCAAAGTTTCCAAAGAAATAGAATACAAAGAATACAACAATAGAATGGAAAATTATATACAGGGTAGACACACTTGGTGGACCTTCTTGGACTTTTGAACAGCTTGAGATGGAGAAAAAAGGGTTAATCCAGAATGGGTTAACCCGACACGCTCGAAACTTGTAGAATCAAACCAAATTTTCGTACCGCTTGAGCCTGGTGAAACGTCAACAGGCGATACAGCTTCAGTTCTCTTGTGGTTACCAACGAGTCAATAGCGCTCTTGTGTCCTTTGTTTCGGTGAATCTTACCTGTACGTCTAGTATGGTGTCAAATTTTGTGAAGTTCGCCTAGAACCTATCATAAAGTTCTGATTTCGATTACCAAGAGTGAACAACGCTCCTGTGTCTTTTGTCTCTGTGAATTTTACCTATGCGTCTAGTATAGTGTCAATTTTTTGGTGAAGTTCGTCTAGAACCTATCATAAACCTTTTACTTTGAGAAGCCTTTTGGTGAACATTTAACCGTCAAAAGTCGTGCGGCCGAGGCATTTTCCCCTCAATTTGTTGTAAATAAAAGTACCTACCTACTGTGAAAACTTCAAGGGATTTCGCGTTCGCGTAGCCTAGGGACGTAACATTCTCTCCTTTTCCTCCCTGGTTACGTGTGGGTAAGATTAGGCAATTTTATCATGATTAAAAAAGAAGAATACTGCAGGTAAGCCTTTGCATGTTCCATTATTTTGTGTCTTTTAATTATTTCTCTTGAAAATGGGCTTGGACTATCACAATGCACGGACATCTCCTTTCTGTGATACAGTCCACTAAAGTAAAATTATCATAATCTAACGAAGGCCATAACAATTATTATTATTATTATTATTATTATTATTATTATTATTATTATTATAAGTATTATTATAATAGGTAATAATAATAATAATTATTATTATTATTATCATTTCAAATGTAGGGAAGGGTGGGGTAATGCCGCGAAAGGGGTAACGTGTAAGTGGGGGCAAAGTGACTGTTTTCTTTGTTTACATTATGTGTGTTTGTTTCTCTCCTTTTGTTTACATTTTCGGGGGAAAAGTTTCTTTTCACTTTTCCTCTTTCGACTGTGTTTTACCCTCCTTTTGCTCTCTCTTTCTTTCTCTTCTTCTCTCTCTCCTCCGGCGAATTTATTCCTCCTTTCTTTGCTCCTTCATCCTCTATTCCTCTCCATCCTTTTCCTCCTTCATCTGTTATTCTTTTCCCTCTTTTGTCCTTCCTCTCCTTTTCTCTTCATTCATCCTTTTCCCTCTTACCTGTTCCTTATTTTTTCTCCTTCCTCCTTCTATCCCCTCAACTCTTTTCAGCCTTTTCTCGACTATACCCCTTCATTATTTCTCCTTCTCCTACCCCTCATTTCCCCTCTTGTCATGTTTTCCCCCTCTCCTTTACCTTCTTCAAACTCTTCGATCCCCACTCCGTGTTTGATCCCATTTTGGTCAGTCCCGAATCAGATGACTTTTCCACTTAGTCTCTTTCGTGTTGCAAGTTTCATTTGCAACACGAGAACGACATTTCAGAGTAAACTGTGTGACCACAAAAAGGCACCTACCTACTTCTCAGACGAAACTGTGTCACCACTCACCACAAAAAGGTAGGTACTTGGTAGGTAGCTAGGTAGCTACTTTTCATACAAAATTGTGTCACCACAAATACCTACTACCCTACTAGGTAGCTGGATAGCTACTTCTCAGACAAAAATGTGTTACCACAAAATGTTTTCAGGGAAATTGAAGTTCGACCAGCACATAAACAACATAGTAAGTAAAAGCAATCAAATCCTGGGTTTCATACAACGAAATACTAAATATTTCTCAACCCTTCTTCTCCTTTTCCTCCTCCCTCTCCTTCTTCTTCCACCCCTTTTCATATTCTTCTTCCGCTCCTTCTTCCTGTTCCTCCCTTTCTTCTTCCTCTCCTTCTTTTGCTCCTCCTCTCTCTCTTCTTCTTCCCCTCATTCTCTTTCCGTGCTCCTTCTTATTCTTCTTCTTCTTCTCCTCCTCTTAGTTTTCCTCTTCCTCCTTTTCTGCCTTTTTGTTCTTCTCCCTTCTCTCCCTCTTAGTTTTCATCTTTTCGTCTAGGGCAGTGGCGTAGCGTCCATGTAGGGCGTGTATGGCGGCCATACACTCAAAATTTACTCAAATACCCTTAAATAGTGACTTTAAATATTTATGAAGAAGCATGTGCATGGCTTATGCAGTAATGTGCATGGTGATGGAAATTAGTGCTCTACACGCCTTACACTTGACTTTAGACCACGCTACGCCACTGCGTCTAGGTATATCGATTCAATATTCAACACCTATAGTCTCGTTGACCCGAATTTTGACCCGATTACATTACTTTCCTTCCTATACTTAGGATAAGGAAAGTAAAAAGCCATTAGAATGGACCCCAAGTTCATTCAGAGATTCAGACTTCAAAATCCTCTTTCCTCCCTAATAATAGCCCCTCGTAAAGTTTTTGCTTAGGTAAATAAATAATCGACCATTTTCGAGGTCGACAGGGCTGTATTTTCAGCAATTCTCTCCGAGTTCAAAACTTCTGACGTTTGCTTAAAATTGATATGTTTGGATAACGTTTGGTGAGGAGGTGGGGGCATTCGATAAGGATTAGGGGGAGGAGGTTGTTACCATCAACATTTTCGACTTTTTGACTGTTCTCTGTTTGTTTTGTTTGTGTTTGCTGGCGATGAACAGTTGATACCTTTGGTTGTACCCTTACCCAGTGGTGCATATATTGACCATACTAGTACCTATCAATAATTTAGCAGCCTATATTGGACTCGAATCCTATGGAAGTTACTTTACAACTAACTGTAATACTGTAAATAAACTCACATAAGTAAACACTTCGATGTGGTTGTGCCTATCATTATGAAAAATTTTAAAAACATATTTTTTTATTACTTTCGATGAACAGTTGATACCTTTGGTTGTACCCTTACCCAGTGGTGCATATATTGACCATACTAGTAGGTACCTATCAATAATTTAGCAGCCTATATTGGACTCGAATCCTATGGAAGTTACTTTACAACTAACTGTAAATAAACTCACATGAAGGAGTAAACACTTCGATGTGGTTGCCTATCATTATAAATGTACCAGATCTTAGGCGTAGACTTCAACAATATGAGCCTGCTGTTAATCTAAGGCAACGTAATATTTTCTTTGATATTCCACCTTTTAGAAGGATTTAGGGTGAGGGTAATTGTAAAGAAAGATTATATATTAAAGTTTTTCATTTCTTTTTATAATAATTTGTGATGGAAATACAATTTATTGAATGTTAATTGTGACGTAAAAGAAGGTACCAGTCATTTGAAGGTACAATAAATAATAGAAAGAAAAAAATACATAAAAAAAATTAGGTATATAGGTATGTAGTACATACTATGTACCTATAAATATTAGAGGTCCTTTCATTGGATTCCGTTCAAGGCGTTTTTCTAAGACCAATATTCCTTGTTTTAGACTTGAACTTTTTTAAAAAAAGCTATAAGTAGCTACTTACCTACCTACACAAGTACACAGCTATATTCACATTACATAGCTATTCGAGTAAAAATATGTAGGTTTAATATCCTTTTATAAATGTATGACTGACAAGAACATGATGTACGAGAAAGAGAAAAGGGTAAAAGAGAGTTAAGGAGAGAGAGAGAGAGAGAGAGAGAGAGAGAGATAAGAAGAGAGAGAGAGAGAGAGAGAGGGAGAGAAAGATGAGATAAACATGAAAATAATGGTGAAGAATAAATCTAATAATAACAAAGGCAAGATAATGTAAATGCAAAACCACAAGGGAGAGAGAGAGAAAGAGAGAGAGAGCGAGAGATAGAGAGAGAGCGAGAGAGAAAGAGAGAGAGAGAAAGAGAGAGGGAGAGAGAGAAAGAGAGAGAGAGGGAGAGAGAGAGAGAGAGAAAGAGAAAGAGAGAGAGAGAAAGAGAAAGAGAGAGAGCGAGGGAGAGAGATCGACCACTCTGGCTAAAGAACAAGAAAAGCAAAAAAAAAAAGAGCGAGGGAGAGAGATCGACCACTCTGGCTAAAGAACAAGAAAAGCAAAAAAAAAGAGTCCCTGGGCTTTTGAGCTTTTTAGAAATTTAATTATTTTGCCTCAACTACGAAGTTCAAAGGGTTTAATGGTGTTGTCTGCATATAGTACCTACATGAATCATTATTCTAATTCCTACCTAACTACAAGTCTACATTATTAGAGATGTAGGAAGCATAGGGGTAGACGGGTGAAAAGGAAAGATTCATACCAGGGACTACCTAGGTATAACATGCTAATGATTGAAAAAAAAAAGACAAAAAAAAGCCAAAATTATTTCTGAACCATTAGGTACCTATAACAGGTACCTACCTACATTAATCGAACAATCAAATTTCGGGATTTACAGTATAGAGCAACATACAGATAGGCTAAATATCTAAAAATACCATAAAAATCATAAGGAAAGTAAAAAATACAGATCTCTCTTCGTTCGATCAAAACGGGTCAGTTTACGCTCAGCCGATGCCCTCATAAAGTATCTCATTATTATTAAAAGCTACTCTAGGTATATCATAGTAAATAGCCTCTCTGGTTCATAAATTCTACTCAAAACTCCATTAATATTAATAAACACTTGAATACAAACATTTTGTAAAAGCAATGGAAATCTATAATAGATACCATCCAAACTTAAGTCTTGAGATATCGATGGACCAATATCGGGAGATTTGCAAAAGATTTTTGCTAGAATGGGAAGACCAGTAATTGTAAAATAGCTACAGAATAATTCATGTATTTGTATTCTTACATTTTTATACATTTTATATTTGTATTATATCTATTATAATAAAATTAGTTGCACTGTAATTGTCCCTAGGGACGTAGTGTAATGTAAAAAAAAAAAAAAAATTCCTCATGATCAATATCAAGGTTAACATCTCCCCTGTCTGATCCAGTTAGTTTACCCTAGTATTCCAGTTCTTATCTCGTAGGAGGAGGAGGGTTCTGTGTTTGGGTTACCAGGTCTATCTGATATGTGATATTGTGACAGGTTCATTACCAGTACCAGTTAGTATGCTCTCGGGTTACTGAACTGATGAGATGTGACTTTCCTCCGAATAGAAGTGATTTTTTTACCAAAACCCCCTCGTTTTTGCATCTTTTTTTCGTTTTTTTTTTATTAATACATAGGTATGTTCTGTAAAAATATTTCTGTGATTTGAAGTAAAAATATAGTAGTTTAGTACTTCAGTCAACTGTTTAACTCCATAGAAAAACGGGTCCTACGGGGGACCTCACTCAACTCAACATTCAATGTTCATAAAAACCAACACATACAGTCATGTCCACTACAAATTGAATATTTGAATTCAACTACCTCCCTCACTCCCTTTCTCCCTCTCCTCCTCCTCTTACTTTCTCTCCCTTTCCATTTCCCCTCTCTTAATGTCTCTCTCTTTCTGTCCCTCCCTTACTCTGTAATTTTCCCTTCCTTTCTCCTCTCTCTCTTCCACCTCTTTATTTACTCTTTCTCCCCTCCCTCTCGCTATCCCTTTTTCTCTCTCTTAATCTACCCTGTCTTCTCTCCTCTCTCCACCCCTTTTTACCCACTCTCTCTTCCTCTCTCATTCTATCCTATCAATTTAAATCCCGTATATACTTTGTTTCTCTCTCTCTCCTCCTTCTCCTCCAATTAAATACGTCCTCCCCTTTTCCCCTTCCTTTCTCTACTACCTCCTTCCCCTCTACTAAATCCCTCCCCTCCTCCTCCAATTAAATCCAACCTCTCTCCCTTCCCTTTTCCTCCCTCTCCCCTTCTCCACCCCTCTCCCATATCGTTCTATTTTATTATTTTAATTGTTATTTAATCTGAATTTCATTTCGACATCGAGTGCCATCCATTTTTTTTTTTTTTTTCAATTTATCCCCCATGACCATCTACTATCGGCAGTTAGATACTGTAGAGGAGTGTAGAGCATAAGTGTGGACAATGTACCTAGACATGGCTTTACCTAGAGAGAGAGAGGGAGGGAGAGAGAGAGAGAGAGAG